>NC_052343.1:27213429-27513429 GCF_016432855.1 Salvelinus namaycush
TGCCCCTGCCCACTGGTAAGTCTGATGGTCATTACGTTGTACTGGTGACCGCTCCTGGCAGTGGCATACCTGGTGCCCCTGCCCACTGGTAAGTCTGATGGTCATTATGCTGTACTGGTGCCCGCTCCTGGCAGTGGCATACCTGGTGCCCCTGCCCACTGGTAAGTCTGATGGTCATTACGTTGTACTGGTGCCCGCTCCTGGCAGTGGCATACCTGGTGCCCCTGCCCACTGGTAAGTCTGATGGTCATTACGTTGTAGTGGTGCCCGCTCCTGGCAGTGCCATACCTGGTGCCCCTGCCCACTGGTAAGTCTGATGGTCATTACGTTGTACTGGTGCCCGCTCCTGGCAGTGGCATACCTGGTGCCCCTGCCCACTGGTAAGTCTGATGGTCATTACGTTGTACTGGTGACCGCTCCTGGCAGTGGCATACCTGGTGCCCCTGCCCACTGGTAAGTCTGATGGTCATTATGCTGTACTGGTGCCCGCTCCTGGCAGTGGCATACCTGGTGCCCCTGCCCACTGGTAAGTCTGATGGTCATTACGTTGTACTGGTGCCCGCTCCTGGGAGTGGCATACCTGGTGCCCCTGCCCACTGGTAAGTCTGATGGTCATTACGTTGTAGTGGTGCCCGCTCCTGGCAGTGGCATACCTGGTGCCCCTGCCCACTGGTAAGTCTGATGGTCATTACGTTGTACTGGTGCCCGCTCCTGGCAGTGGCATACCTGGTGCCCCTGCCCACTGGTAAGTCTGATGGTCATTACGTTGTACTGGTGCCCGCTCCTGGCAGTGCCATACCTGGTGCCCCTGCCCACTGGTAAGTCTGATGGTCATTACGTTGTACTGGTGACCGCTCCTGGCAGTGGCATACCTGGTGCCCCTGCCCACTGGTAAGTCTGATGGTCATTATGCTGTACTGGTGCCCGCTCCTGGCAGTGGCATACCTGGTGCCCCTGCCCACTGGTAAGTCTGATGGTCATTACGTTGTACTGGTGCCCGCTCCTGGCAGTGGCATACCTGGTGCCCCTGCCCACTGGTAAGTCTGATGGTCATTACGTTGTAGTGGTGCCCGCTCCTGGCAGTGCCATACCTGGTGCCCCTGCCCACTGGTAAGTCTGATGGTCATTACGTTGTACTGGTGCCCGCTCCTGGCAGTGGCATACCTGGTGCCCCTGCCCACTGGTAAGTCTGATGGTCATTACGTTGTACTGGTGACCGCTCCTGGCAGTGGCATACCTGGTGCCCCTGCCCACTGGTAAGTCTGATGGTCATTACGTTGTAGTGGTGACCGCTCCTGGCAGTGGCATACCTGGTGCCCCTGCCCACTGGTAAGTCTGATGGTCATTACGTTGCACTGGTGCCCGCTCCTGGCAGTGGCATACCTGGTGCCCCTGCCCACTGGTAAGTCTGATGGTCATTACGTTGTAGTGGTGACCGCTCCTGGGAGTGGCATACCTGGTGCCCCTGCCCACTGGTAAGTCTGATGGTCATTACGTTGTACTGGTGCCCGCTCCTGGCAGTGGCATACCTGGTGCCCCTGCCCACTGGTAAGTCTGATGGTCATTACGTTGTACTGGTGACCGCTCCTGGCAGTGGCATACCTGGTGCCCCTGCCCACTGGTAAGTCTGATGGTCATTATGCTGTACTGGTGCCCGCTCCTGGCAGTGGCATACCTGGTGCCCCTGCCCACTGGTAAGTCTGATGGTCATTACGTTGTACTGGTGCCCGCTCCTGGGAGTGGCATACCTGGTGCCCCTGCCCACTGGTAAGTCTGATGGTCATTACGTTGTAGTGGTGCCCGCTCCTGGCAGTGGCATACCTGGTGCCCCTGCCCACTGGTAAGTCTGATGGTCATTACGTTGTACTGGTGCCCGCTCCTGGCAGTGGCATACCTGGTGCCCCTGCCCACTGGTAAGTCTGATGGTCATTACGTTGTACTGGTGACCGCTCCTGGCAGTGGCATACCTGGTGCCCCTGCCCACTGGTAAGTCTGATGGTCATTACGTTGTAGTGGTGCCCGCTCCTGGCAGTGCCATACCTGGTGCCCCTGCCCACTGGTAAGTCTGATGGTCATTACGTTGTACTGGTGCCCGCTCCTGGCAGTGGCATACCTGGTGCCCCTGCCCACTGGTAAGTCTGATGGTCATTACGTTGTACTGGTGACCGCTCCTGGCAGTGGCATACCTGGTGCCCCTGCCCACTGGTAAGTCTGATGGTCATTATGCTGTACTGGTGCCCGCTCCTGGCAGTGGCATACCTGGTGCCCCTGCCCACTGGTAAGTCTGATGGTCATTCTTTAATATACACAATGAAATAATCATTGAATGTATGTCTGCTTTTCTACATTACACAACCTTAGAGTGTGTTTCTCTGTAGTTCTGTTTCAAACTGCTTCTGACCCTGTTTCTACTGTTTCACTGTTGCAGGACTCCCTCTGCTGGGATGGAAGCTCACATCCCTGTCCTCTTCTTGGACTTGAATGGTAAGGCCTGGAATCACCTTCATACTGACACTAAACCACTTTATGTCTCACTGGACTGAAGAATTACAACCATCGTAGTCCAACTGCACCTCTCCAGCAGACAACCTGACAGTGAATCAACAGTTAACATGATCTAACATCAGACTCTGTGTGTCTCTGTCACCTCTACAGCAGACAACCTGACAGTGAATCAACAGTTAACATGATCTAACATCAGACTCTGTGTGTCTCTGTCACCTCTACAGCAGACAACCTGACAGTGAATCAACAGTTAACATGATCTAACATCAGACTCTGTGTGTCTCTGTCACCTCTACAGCAGACAACCTGACAGTGAATCAACAGTTAACATGATCTAATATCAGACTCTGTGTGTCTCTGTCACCTCTACAGCAGACAACCTGACAGTGAATCAACAGTTAACATGATCTAACATCAGACTCTGTGTTTCTCTGTCACCTCTACAGCAGACAACCTGACAGTGAATCAACAGTTAACATGATCTAACATCAGACTCTGTGTGTCTCTGTCACCTCTACAGCAGACAACCTGACAGTGAATCAACAGTTAACATGATCTAACATCAGACTCTGTGTCTCTGTCACCTCTACAGCAGACAACCTGACAGTGAATCAACAGTTAACATGATCTAACATCAGACTCTCTGTGTGTCTCTGTCACCTCTACAGCAGACAACCTGACAGTGAATCAACAGTTAACATGATCTAACATCAGACTCTGTGTCTCTGTCACCTCTACAGCAGACAACCTGACAGTGAATCAACAGTTAACATGATCTAACATCAGACTCTGTGTGTCTCTGTCACCTCTACAGCAGACAACCTGACAGTGAATCAACAGTTAACATGATCTAACATCAGACTCTGTGTCTCTGTCACCTCTACAGCAGACAACCTGACAGTGAATCAACAGTTAACATGATCTAACATCAGACTCTGTGTGTCTCTGTCACCTCTACAGCAGACAACCTGACAGTGAATCAACAGTTAACATGATCTAACATCAGACTCTGTGTGTCTCTGTCACCTCTACAGCAGACAACCTGACAGTGAATCAACAGTTAACATGATCTAACATCAGACTCTGTGTGTCTCTGTCACCTCTACAGCAGACAACCTGACAGTGAATCAACAGTTAACATGATCTAACATCAGACTCTGTGTCTCTGTCACCTCTACAGCAGACAACCTGACAGTGAATCAACAGTTAACATGATCTAACATCAGACTCTGTGTGTCTCTGTCACCTCTACAGCAGACAACCTGACAGTGAATCAACAGTTAACGGGACCCAACGCTGCCGGGGTTAACTCTATCCTGCCCAAGGAGCACGGCAGCCAGTTTTTCTACCTGCCAATCATCAGACACAGTGATGACGAGGTAGAGTACTGTGTGTGTATGTCTGTGTGTGTCTGTGTGTGTGTGGATGTGTTTAACTATTCTTGTGGGGACCAGAAGTCCCACCCAAAAATATTGTGGAGAGCAAATTTTTTTCTGACCAACTGGGGACATTTTGTTGGTCCCCACGAGGTCAAATGCTATTTCGATGGGGTTTAGGGTTAAGGTTACGTTAAGGGTTAGGAGCTAGGGTTAGAATCTAGGTTTAGGTTTAGCGTTAGGAGCTAGGGTTAGGTTTAGGGTTAGGAGCTAGAGTTAGGGTTAGGAGCTAGGGTTAGGTTTAAGGTTAGGAGTTAGGGTTAGGTTTAGGGTTAGGAGCTAGTTTAAGGTTAAGGTTAGGGTAAAAGTACGGGTTAGGGGTTAGGGGAAATTTGATTTTGAATTAGACTGAATTGTGTGTCCCGACAAGGTTAGCTGTACAAGAGAGAGTGTGCGCGCGAGCACTGGCCACTTCCCGTTTTCCAGAAATCCTGGTTGGAAGATTTCCGCAATCAGGAGGAAATATGCAGGAAACCCAGAAGTCCTCCAATCAGGATTTTGTGAAAACCTGAGAATAATTTTGGGAAACTTACTGGAATTTTGCAACCCTAAGAATAATAGTTGTGAGTGTTTTCCACCATGCAGTGTAGCGTGTAAATACCTCCTGTCATCTGTCCTCCTGCCACCAGGTGTCAGCGGTGTGCTCCTGGGACTCATCCATCCACGACTCTCTGCACCTGAACCGCGTGACGTCACCCAACGAGCGTATCTACGTGATCATTAAAGCCACGGTGCAGCTCAGCCATCCTGCCTCCATGGAACTGGTGGTCCGCAAGAGGATCGCTGTCAACATCTACAACAAACAGGTCTGCACTGACTGGACTGGAGACACACACACACACACAGACTGACAGACACACACACACAGACTGACAGACACACACACACACACAGACTGACAGACACACACACACACACAGACTGACAGACACACACACACACACACACACACAGACTGACAGACACACACACACACACACACAGACTGACAGACACACACACACACACAGACTGACAGACACACACACACACACAGACTGACAGACACACACACACACACACACAGACTGACAGACACACACACACACACAGACTGACAGACACACACACACAGACTGACAGACACACACAGACTGACAGACACACACACAGACTGACAGACACACACACACACACACAGACTGACACACAGACTGACAGACACACAGACAGGCTGACAGACAGACAAACATCTGTCAACATCTACAACAAATAGCACTGACCGGCCTGGTGACTACTGACATGGCTGACAGCACATAATTAGATTAGATTTGAGAAACAGCCCGGTTTCCCCGACCCAGATGAAGCCTAGTCCTGGACTAACAGGCATGCTAGGACTGGGTTTCACCTCTGTCCGGGAATTCGGCCCTGTAACTCTCTCTGTCTTGCAGCCTGTTACTCAATGTGCAGAACAGGCAGGCTTTCATGAGGATGCCTTAAAATATAGTCTTTTTTTATTCCATGTTGTTTTTCTCTGCCGTAGAGCTTCACCCAGAGTCTGAAGAGACGGATGTCCTTGAAGAACACACTGTACTCCTGTGGAGTCACCTATGAGATCCTGTCAAATATACCAAAGGTAAACAGCCTCACTGTTACTGTGTGATGTCAGTGTCACTGTGTTAAATATAGTATGCCAACAATAACCAGTCTAAACCATCTGCAGGGGACTAGTATCCAAATAAAGTTAAAAACGATTCTTATTTCCATTTTTGGTATCCAGAGATAATGGTACAATAAAAGTATTGTTCATTCACTTTTTAAGGAGTGATGGAGTCCTCTTTCTCACATGTTTTAGATGTATTTAAAGGACAGGTTGTATTTTATATCAAATCAAAGGTTATGTGTCACATGTTGGTAGACAACAGGTGTAGACTAACGGTGAAATGCTTCCTTACGGGTCCTTTTCCAACAATGCAGTTAAAGATAAAATAAAACATTGTGACACTGAATAACAAATAAAAATAACAAGTAAAAATAACATGGTTATCTATATACAGGAAGTAGAAAATAACATGGCTATATACAGGGAGTAGAAAATAACATGGCCATATACAGGAAGTAGAAAATAACATGGCCATATACAGGAAGTAGAAAATAACATGGCTATATACAGGAAGTAGAAAATAACATGGCTATATACAGGGAGTAGAAAATAACATGGCTATATACAGGAAGTAGAAAATAACATGGCTATATACAAGAAGTAGAAAATAACATGGCTATATACAGGGAGTAGAAAATAACATGGCTATATACAGGAAGTAGAAAATAACATGGCTATATACAAGAAGTAGAAAATAACATGGCTATATACAGGGAGTAGAAAATAACATGGCTATAAACAGGAAGTAGAAAATAACATGGCTATATACAAGAAGTAGAAAATAACATGGCTATATACAGGAAGTAGAAAATAACATGGCTATATACATGAAGTAGAAAATAACATGGCTATATACAGAGTAGAAAATAACATGGCTATATACAGGGAGTAGAAAATAACATGGCTATATACAGGAAGTAGAAAATAACATGGCCATATACAAGAAGTAGAAAATAACATGGCTATATACAGGAAGTAGAAAATAACATGGCTATATACAGGAAGTAGAAAATAACATGGCTATATACAGAGTAGAAAATAACATGGCTATATACAGGGAGTAGAAAATAACATGGCTATATACAGGAGGTAGAAAATAACATGGCTATATACAGGAAGTAGTAAATAACATGACTATATACAGGAAGTAGAAAATAACATGGCTATATACAGGAAGTAGAAAATAACATGGCTAAATACAGGAAGTAGAAAATAACATGACTATATACAGGGAGTAGAAAATAACATGGCTATATACAGGAAGTAGAAAATAACATGGCTATATACAGGAAGTAGAAAATAACATGGCTATATACAGGAAGTAGAAAATAACATGGCTATATACAGGAAGTAGAAAATAACATGGCTATATACAGGAAGTAGAAAATAACATGGCTATATACAGGGAGTAGAAAATAACATGGCTATATACAGGAAGTAGAAAATAACATGGCTATATACAGGAAGTAGAAAATAACATGGCTATATACAGAGTAGAAAATAACATGGCTATATACAGGGAGTAGAAAATAACATGGCTATATACAGGAAGTAGAAAATAACATGACTATATACAGGAAGTAGAAAATAACATGGCCATATACAGGAAGTAGAAAATAACATGGCTAAATACAGGAAGTAGAAAATAACATGACTATATACAGGGAATAGAAAATAACATGGCTGTATACAGGAAGTAGAAAATAACATGGCTATATACAGGAAGTAGAAAATAACATGGCTAAATACCTGAAGTAGAAAATAACATGGCTATATACAGGAAGTAGAAAATAACATGGCTGTATACAGGAAGTAGAAAATAACATGGCTATATACAGGAAGTAGAAGATAACATGGCTATATACAGGAAGTAGAAAATATCATGGCTATATGCAGGGAATAGAAAATAACATGGCTATATACAGGAAGTAGAAAAGAACATGGCTATATACAGGAAGTAGAAAATAACATGGCTATATACAGGAAGTAGAACATAACATGGCTATATACAGGAAGTAGAAAATAACATGGCTACATTGTTAACTCTCTTAGACAGCTATACCACCCTAGGACACAGTTTGGTTAACTCTCATAGACCTCTACACCACCCTAGGACACAGTTTGGTTAACTCATAGACCTCTACACCACCCTAGGACACAGTTTGGTTAACTCATAGACCTCTACACCACCCTAGGACACAGTTTGGTTAACTCTCATAGACCTCTACACCACCCTAGGACACAGTTAGGTTAACTCTCATAGACAGCTGTACCACCCTATGACACAGTTTGGTTAACTCTCATAGACCTCTACACCACCCTAGGACACAGTTAGGTTAACTCTCATAGACAGCTGTACCACCCTAGGACACAGTTTGGTTAACTCTCATAGACCTCTACACCACCCTAGGACACAGTTAGGTTAACTCTCATAGACCTCTATACCACCCTAGGACACAGTTTGGTTAACTCTCATAGACCTCTACACCACCCTAGGACACAGTTTGGTTAACTCTCATAGACCTCTACACCACCCTAGGACACAGTTTGGTTAACTCTCATAGACCTCTACACCACCCTAGGACACAGTTTGGTTAACTCTCATAGACCTCTACACCACCCTAGGACACAGTTTGGTTAACTTTCTTAGAGAGCTGTACCACCCTAGGACACAGTTTGGTTAACTTTCTTAGACAGCTATACCACCCTAGAACACAGTTTGGTTAACTTTCTTAGAGAGCTGTACCACCCTAGAACACAGTTTGGTTAACTCTCTTGGACAGCTATACCACCCTAGGACACAGTTTGGTTAACTCTCATAGACCTCTACACCACCCTAGAACACAGTTTGGTTAACTTTCTTAGAGAGCTGTACCACCCTAGAACACAGTTTGGTTAACTCTCATAGACCTCTACACCACCCTAGGACACAGTTTGGTTAACTTTCTTAGAGAGCTGTACCACCCTAGAACACAGTTTGGTTAACTCTCATAGACCTCTACACCACCCTAGGACACAGTTTGGTTAACTTTCTTAGAGAGCTGTACCACCCTAGAACACAGTTTGGTTAACTCTCATAGACCTCCACACCACCCTAGGACACAGTTTGGTTAACTTTCTTAGAGAGCTGTACCACCCTAGAACACAGTTTGGTTAACTCTCATAGACAGCTATACCACCCTAGGACACAGTTTGGTTAACTCTCATAGACCTCTACACCACCCTAGGACACATTTACATTTTACATTTAAGTCATTTAGCAGACGCTCTTATCCAGAGCGACTTACAAATTGGACAAGTCAGTTAAGAACAAATTCTTATTTTCAATGACGGCCTAGGAACAGTGGGTTAACTGCCTTGTTCAGGGGCAGAACGACAGATTTGTACCTTGTCAGCTCGGGGATTTGAACTTGCAACCTTTCAGTTACTAGACCAACGCTCTAACCACTAGGCTACCCTGCCGCCCCAGGCCGCCCCAGGACACAGTTTGGTTAACTCTCATAGACCTCTACACCACCCTAGGACACAGTTTGGTTAACTTTCTTAGAGAGCTGTACCACCCTAGGACACAGTTTGGTTAACTCTCATAGACCTCTACACCACCCTAGAACACAGTTTGGTTAACTTTCTTAGAGAGCTGTACCACCCTAGAACACAGTTTGGTTAACTCTCATAGACCTCTACACCACCCTAGGACACAGTTTGGTTAACTTTCTTAGAGAGCTGTACCACCCTAGAACACAGTTTGGTTAACTCTCATAGACCTCTACACCACCCTAGGACACCGTTTGGTTAACTTTCTTAGAGAGCTGTACCACCCTAGGACACAGTTTGGTTAACTCTCATAGACCTCTACACCACCCTAGGACACAGTTTGGTTAACTTTCTTAGAGAGCTGTACCACCCTAGAACACAGTTTGGTTAACTCTCATAGACCTCTACACCACCCTAGGACACCGTTTGGTTAACTCTCATAGACAGCTATACCACCCTAGGACACAGTTTGGTTAACTCTCATAGACAGCTGTACCACCCTAGGACACAGTTTGGTTAACTTTCTTAGAGAGCTGTACCACCCTAGAACACAGTTTGGTTAACTTTCTTAGAGCGCTGTACCACCCTAGGACACAGTTTGGTTAACTTTCTTAGAGCGCTGTACCACCCTAGGACACAGTTTGGTTAACTCTCTTGGACAGCTGTACCACCCTAGAACACAGTTTGGTTAACTCTCATAGACAGCTATACCACCCTAGGACACAGTTTGGTTAACTCTCATAGACAGCTATACCACCCTAGGACACAGTTTGGTTAACTTTCTTAGAGAGCTATACCACCCTAGGACACAGTTTGGTTAACTCTCATAGACAGCTATACCACCCTAGGACACAGTTTGGTTAACTCTCTTGGACAGCTGTACCACCCTAGGACACAGTTTGGTTAACTCTCATAGACCTCTACACCACCCTAGGACACAGTTTGGTTAACTCTCATAGACCTCTACACCACCCTAGGACACAGTTTGGTTAACTTTCTAAGACAGCTATACCACCCTAGAACACAGTTTGGTTAACTCTCATAGACAGCTGTACCACCCTAGGACACAGTTTGGTTAACTCTCATAGACAGCTATACCACCCTAGGACACAGTTTGGTTAACTCTCTTGGACAGCTGTACCACCCTAGGACACAGTTTGGTTAACTCTCATAGACCTCTACACCACCCTAGGACACAGTTTGGTTAACTCTCATAGACCTCTACACCACCCTAGGACACAGTTTGGTTAACTTTCTAAGACAGCTATACCACCCTAGAACACAGTTTGGTTAACTCTCATAGACAGCTGTACCACCCTAGGACACAGTTTGGTTAACTTTCTTAGAGAGCTGTACCACCCTAGGACACAGTTTGGTTAACTTTCTTAGACAGCTGTACCACCCTAGAACACAGTTTGGTTAACTCTCATAGACAGCTATACCACCCTAGAACACAGTTTGGTTAACTTTCTTAGAGAGCTGTACCACCCTAGGACACAGTTTGGTTAACTTTCTTAGACAGCTATGCCACCCTAGAACACAGTTTGGTTAACTCTCATAGACAGCTATACCACCCTAGGACACAGTTTGGTTAACTCTCATAGACCTCTACACCACCCTAGGACACAGTTTGGTTAACTCTCATAGACCTCTACACCACCCTAGGACACAGTTTGGTTAACTTTCTAAGACAGCTATACCACCCTAGAACACAGTTTGGTTAACTCTCATAGACAGCTGTACCACCCTAGGACACAGTTTGGTTAACTTTCTTAGAGCGCTGTACCACCCTAGAACACAGTTTGGTTAACTCTCATAGACAGCTATACCACCCTAGAACACAGTTTGGTTAACTCTCATAGACAGCTATACCACCCTAGGACACAGTTTGGTTAACTCTCATAGACAGCTATACCACCCTAGGACACAGTTTGGTTAACTTTCTTAGACAGCTATACCACCCTAGGACACAGTTTGGTTAACTCTCATAGAGAGCTGTACCACCCTAGGACACAGTTTGGTTAACTCTCTTGGACAGCTATACCACCCTAGAACACAGTTTGGTTAACTCTCATAGAGAGCTGTACCACCCTAGGACACAGTTTGGTTAACTCTCATAGACAGCTATACCACCCTAGGACACAGTTTGGTTAACTCTCATAGACAGCTATACCACCCTAGGACACAGTTTGGTTAACTTTCTAAGACAGCTATACCACCCTAGGACACAGTTTGGTTAACTCTCTTGGACAGCTATACCACCCTAGGACACAGTTTGGTTAACTCTCATAGACAGCTATACCACCCTAGGACACAGTTTGGTTAACTCTCATAGAGAGCTGTACCACCCTAGGACACAGTTTGGTTAACTCTCTTGGACAGCTATACCACCCTAGAACACAGTTTGGTTAACTCTCATAGACAGCTATACCACCCTAGGACACAGTTTGGTTAACTCTCATAGACAGCTATACCACCCTAGGACACAGTTTGGTTAACTTTCTTGTAGTATAATCATATTGTGTTGTATTGTAATATGATAATGTTGTGTTGTATTGTAATATGATAATGTTGTGTTGTATTGTAATATGATAATGTTGTCTTGTAATGTAATACTGTTGTGTTCAGGCGTCTGAGGAGCCTGAGGAGAGAGAGACTCTGGCCCTGATGGCAGCGAGGGCAGACGGTGAGGAGAGTCAGGATGGACAGACCTACATAGAGCAATACACCAGAGGACTTCTGGAGGTGGAGAATATACTGAGCCTGGAGAGACTCAGACAGGTACCTCTCACACACACACACACACACACTACACACACTACACACACACTACACACACACACAGTTCACGCTGTTGAATCGTATGGCCTCTTGCTGTTACACATGGTAAATTATGTTATTTTCGTCCATGAGTTTAGATGTGTGTGAATCCTGTGTGGTTTGTGTAACGGCAGTTTCTAGATGGATCACTGCCATCCACATTTCTCTCTGGGGACAATAAACTTTGTTTGATTGATGTCATCAGGCGGTGACGGTGAAGGAAGCTCTGTCTGTTAAAGGGAGAAACATCAGAAGGAGCTTCAGCACCCCCAACGTACAGCACGTAAGACACACACACACACACCAGCACCCCCAACGTACAGCACGTAAGACACACACACACACACCAGCACCCCCAACGTACAGCACGTAAGACACACACACACACACATACACCAGCACCCCCAACGTACAGCACGTAAGAGACACACACACACACCAGCACCCCCAACGTACAGCACGTAAGACACACACACACACACCAGCACCCCCAACGTACAGCACGTAAGACACACACACACACACCAGCACCCCCAACGTACAGCACGTAAGACACACACACACACACACCAGCACCCCCAACGTACAGCACGTAAGACACACACACACACACCAGCACCCCCAACGTACAGCACGTAAGACACACACACACACACACCAGCACCCCCAACGTACAGCACGTAAGACACACACACACACACACCAGCACCCCAACGTACAGCACGTAAGACACACACACACACACACCAGCACCCCCAACGTACAGCACGTAAGACACCCACACACACACCAGCACCCCCAACGTACAGCACGTAAGACAGAAATGTGTGTGTGTGTCAGTGAGAATTAGTGATCGCTTGCTGTTGTCTTCTAGACTTCCTGCAGCAAAACAGATCTGATTGGCTGGGAGGATGGAGACTGGAAGGTACAGTACAGTAGGATGGTTCATTATTATAAACAGACCTGATTGGCTGGGAGGATGGAGACTGGAAGGTACAGTACAGTAGGATGGTTCATTATTATAAACAGACCTGATTGGCTGTGAGGATGTAGACTGGAAGGTACAGTACAGTAGGATGGTTCATTATTATAAACAGACCTGATTGGCTGTGAGGGTGTAGACTGGAAGGTACAGTACAGTAGGATGGTTCATTATTGTAAACAGACCTGATTGGCTGTGAGGATGTGGACTGGAAGGTACAGTACAGTAGGATGGTTCATTATTATAAACAGACCTGATTGGCTGTGAGGATGTAGACTGGAAGGTACAGTACAGTAGGATGGTTCATTATTGTAAACAGACCTGATTGGCTGTGAGGATGTAGACTGGAAGGTACAGTACAGCAGTATGACTCTTTTTAAACAGTCTGTCTCGTGGATCTCTTACTGTAGGTCTACTGATCTAACCCATAGAATGGAAATGTCTAATAATACTGTCTGTCTGGTCCTCCTCCAGGGTCATTGTGACTCTAACCCTCTAACCTGTCTGTCTGTCTGTCTGGTCCTCCAGGACCATTGTGACTCTAACCTGTCTGTCTGTCTGGTCCTCCAGGACCATTGTGACTCTAACCTGTCTGTCTGTCTGGTCTTCCAGGACCATTGTGACTCTAACCTGTCTGTCTGGTCTTCCAGGACCATTGTGACTCTAACCTGTCTGTCTGTCTGGTCCTCCAGGACCATTGTGACTCTAACCTGTCTGTCTGTCTGGTCTTCCAGGACCATTGTGACTCTAACCTGTCTGTCTGGTCTTCCAGGACCATTGTGACTCTAACCTGTCTGTCTGTCTGGTCCTCCAGGACCATTGTGACTCTAACCTCTCTTTCTGGTCCTCCAGGACCATTGTGACTCTAACCTGTCTGTCTGTCTGGTCCTCCAGGACCATTGTGACTCTAACCCTCTAACCTGTCTGTCTGTCTGTCTGGTCCTCCAGGACCATTGTGACTCTAACCTGTCTGTCTGGTCCTCCAGGACCATTGTGACTCTAACCTGTCTGTCTGGTCCTCCAGGACCATTGTGACTCTAACCTGTCTGTCTGGTCCTCCAGGACCATTGTGACTCTAACCTGTCTGTCTGGTCCTCCAGGACCATTGTGACTCTAACCTGTCTTTCTGGTCCTCCAGGACCATTGTGACCTTCATCAGGATGTCTCTGACTGCACTCCCCAGGACGGTGGTTCTCTGTGTGGGACGCCACTCAGAAACAAGACAGAGAATCACGGTAAACAACCACAAATCAACAACATCAAGTCCAGCTATAGTTGGGACCAGGAGGCCTGACCAGGAAACTCCTGTTTTAGATCATATTTAGGACCCTGGGTGTTTCTCAGTCAGGAAAACCTCCAGGCTATACTAAGAATAGTATAGGACTAAAAAGCATTCTAAATGTAGAATTTAAAGAGCTATGATGTTTGTTTTTACTACTGCGTTCCCGCTCAGGTCTGGTACCAGAGAGCCCCACCTTCTTCAACTCCAGCCCGTTCAAGGCCCTCTCTCCCCAGACGCCCAAGTTCCTCAAGTCTCTGCTGCCGGTCAGAGAGGAGAGCAAGACCAAGAGAGTCCTGGAGGCACGACCACTACTGGGACAGGAGGTATGGGCCACAACCATCCCTCTCTCTCTCTCTTTATCCATCCATCCCTCTCTCTCTCTAGCCATCTCTGGCCCCTTTTATCTCTCCTCTCTTTCTTTCTGTCTTTCCCTATTTCCTTTCCTGTGTTCTGCTTCTTCATCTTCTTTTTCTTCCCCTACCATTCCCATCGTTTCTCTTCATTCAAAGTCCAGTGACATCCCTCCTTTTCTGCAATGTGACAGTATGCCAATACGTCAGTAGTAGTCATTGAAAACAGGACATTTTCCCCATTCTAAGTGAATCCAGTACACACAGACAGATATTTACTACATTCAACAGCTACTAATTCTACTAAACCTGTCTGATGATTGCTGATTGTTCTGGCTGAATGTGATCTGCTCACATATATTTTAAATCTATTGTGTGAATGGGGAGCTCTGTGCTCTAAATCTATTGTGTGAATGGGGAGCTCCATGCTCTAAATCTATTGTGTGAATAGGGAGCTCCGTACTCTAAATCTATTGTGTGAATGGGGAGCTCCATGCTCGAGGTCTATTGTGTGAATGGGGAGCTCCATGCTCTAAATCTATTGTGTGAATGGGGAGCTCCATGCTCTAAATCTATTGTGTGAATGGGGAGCTCCATACTCTAAATCTATTGTGTGAATGGGGAGCTCCATGCTCTAAATCTATTGTGTGAATGGGGAGCTCCATGCTCTAAATCTATTGTGTGAATGGGGAGCTCCATGCTCTAAATCTATTGTGTGAATGGGGAGCTCCATGCTCTAAATCTATTGTGTGAATGGGGAGCTCCATGCTCTAAATCTATTGTGTGAATGGGGAGCTCCATGCTCTAAATCTATTGTGTGAATGGGGAGCTCCATGCTCTAAATCTATTGTGTGAATGGGGAGCTCCATACTCTAAATCTATTGTGTGAATGGGGAGCTCCATGCTCTAAATCTATTGTGTGAATGGGGAGCTCCATGCTCTAAATCTATTGTGATACCATCTCATCCAAAGCGCTGATGCGCTGCACTGAACTAGCATGACATTTAGGATGCCAACCATGTTCATCTAATACACATGGTTTTCCAGTCAATGTGGCCAGCATGTCTGTATCACCAGTTCCACTAACTAACTAACTCTACACCCTATTGACTGTCCTGGACTGTGCATGTATGTATGTTAACTCACCTGCTCCATGCATGCCTCCTGTGTGACTCCCATCTGCAGAGCATGCGCTCCTCATGTGTGGACAGCTCCGTGCTGCTCCCCCCTCCCTGCCACGGCCATGCCCCCTGGTGCAGGCCCAGAGCGGGCAGCGAGGGCCACCGCAGCCCCTCCACCACCACCCTCACCCCCTCCACCCTCACCCTCAATACCTGCACCAGCAGGCAGCTCAGCCTCACACTGCCACACACCGCTGTAAGTCACACACACACACACACACACACACACACACACACACACACACACACACACACACACACACACACACACACACACACACACACACACACACACACACACACACACACACACACACACACACACACACACACACACACCGTGGTGCCTTGAAGTGAATACGGCATGAAGTGCATGATGTCATCAGCTCATGTTTCTTCCAACATCATCTCAACCAACCACCACTCCATCCATGGTTACAGTCACTGTCCTCAATGCATTCTAATATCATGTGATGGTGGTAGGCTCCAGTGGTGGCTGGTGACACATTCAATCAGTAGACATCTTTGTAACAGCTGGAATGGAAAACATTGAATGGCATCAAACATATCAAACACTTATTTGATTCCATTCACTCCATTCAAGCCCCCTCACCAGCCTCCATGATAGGCTCCCCTGATAGGCTCCGCTGATAGGCTCCCCTGATAGGCTCCCCTGATAGGCTCCTCTGCAGAAAGAAACAGTAGCTGACATTGTCTCTGGTGGGTTCTGTCCTGTGTCCCTGTCTGTCCCTGTGTAATGTCTGTCCTGTGTCCCTGTTTGTCCCTGTGTAATGTCTGTCCTGTGTCCCTGTCTGTCCCTGTGTGATGTCTGTCCTGTGTCCCTGTCTGTCCTGTGTCCCTGTCTGTCCCTGTGTGATGTCTGTCCCGTGTCCCTGTCTGTTCCTGTGTGATGTCTGTCCCTGTGTGGTGTCTGTCCTGTGTCCCTGTCTGTCCCTGTGTGGTGTCTGTCCTGTGTCCCTGTCTGTCCCTGTGTGGTGTCTGTCCTGTGTCCCTGTCTGTCTCTGTGTGGTGTCTATTCCAGGACTCTGAGGAGGAGACAGACATGGCCCTGAGTTTGGGTCTGGGCCCTCAGGACTTCCACAGCTTCCAGTCCTACATCCCGGAGGACTTTGCCAACTTTGAGGTGTACAACGCTGCCCTGGAGAGCCAGGAGGGGGGGGTGGGTGTGGCGGGGGGCAGGGGAGAGCTGCGGAGGGGTCGGGGAGGTGGTGGAGGGGGGGAAAGAGAGGGGGCTCCACGGAGCCCCACTGCCAGCAGCTGCACCAGCGGTTACTTCTCCCACAGTGCCTCGGACGCCACGCTCTCTGACGTGCCATTCGGCGCCAGCGACAGCTCCGACCAGCTCAGCGCCTCCGCAATGGCTCAAGACAGAAATGACCCTGACCAGGAAACCCACAACCTCCACCCCCACGAGTCCCCCTCCTTCCACTGCACCAGCACGGGCCAAGGCTGCGCCCAGACCAGAAGTGCCTCGCCGTGGGGTGACACCCAGACCCCTGCGTGTCCCCCTGGCGTCCCCTCCCAGCCCCTCCCCAACCCCCAAACCACCACCTCCCCCTCCTCCCCTGTCAGTATTCCTAACTGCTCAGAGCAGCCACCCTCCCCGCGGCCCCGCAGGTGTGTCCTCAGCGTCAGCCAGGAGTTTACAGACTTCAAGGGGGCCGACGACGGCATGGAGGATCTGGGTGAGCTGGGACACTTCCAGCCTGGGGATGCACCACACATATCCCCTGTCCCAGCGGAGGAGGAGAAAGAGGGCTCTGGCAGCAGGCACCAGACCTCTGACAAAGACCTCATCAACACACAACCACAACAACATACATCTGACACCGGTACCGCCCGGCTCCCTCAGCCCCACTCACACCTCCACAACGGCAAACAGTGTGTCGGCAGCGTAGCCGTGCCCTGCCCACCCCCCTCCAACCCCCCAGGCCAGTTAGCAGGAGGAGAGCCCCAGATCCAGGAGCCAATCCAGGGAGACCTACCTCCAGGGAGCCCCTGTCCCAGCCCAAGCTGCCCCGACCCCAGCAGCACTGAGGCCTCTGGGGACTCCTGCAGCGGGGACGAAGGCTCTGGCTCTGGTTCTCCGGTGGCCCAGCTGCCTGACTGGATGGCTCCCGGGGAGCAGGTATGGGTGGGGAAGAGGAGCGGCACGGTGCACTACGTCGGCGGGGTGGAGTTCGCCAAGGGGATCTGGGTCGGGGTGCAGCTGGACCTGGCTGTGGGTGAGTGGCTGTTTAGTTATCAAATTATGTGTAATAATGATGTAATGGGATGCCTCCCAAACAGTACCCTATTCCTTATCTACTGTAGTGCACTATGTAGGGTGCAGCCATAGTGCTCTGGTCAAAAGTAGTGCACTATATAGGGTGAGACTGTCATTTGAGACTGTCACTCTTAGAGTGCTGGTGCTCTGGCAATACTTAACTGACCTTAATTGGACCTGTGAGGAACCTGTCAGGTGTTTGAGATGTATGGTGAATGGTAACATGACTCCTGAATATCCCATCTGTCTCCACTGTCCAGGCAAGCACAACGGGACAGTCCAGGGGAGGGTTTACTTCCGCTGTCCTCCAGGCCACGGGGAGTTCGTCAAGCCCTCCTGTCTCACTAGAGGACCCCCCTCCATGGACACCACAGACCCCCAGCCCCTGGTCCGATAAAATTCACTAAACTCCCCGAATTCCCAGTCTTTCCAGGAATCCCGGTTCGAATATTCCCAGAATCCGGAGGGAATAAGAAGGAACTCCAGAATCCTCAAACAGCATTTCTGGAAAACCTGGGAATTTGGGGAAAGTGACTTTCCACCCAGGACTATCATCTACAGGGGGTCCCCAGATCCACAACAGTTCCTACTCGACCAGGCCCAAATCCACAACAGTTCCTACTAGACCAGGCCCAGATCTAGAACAGTTCCTACTAGACCAGGCCCAGATCTAGAACAGTTCCTACTAGACCAGATCCAGAACAGTTCCTACTAGACCAGGCCCAGATCCACAACAGTTCCTACTAGACCAGATCCAGAACAGTTCCTACTAGACCAGGCCCAGATCCAGAACAGTTCCTACTAGACCAGGCCCAGATCCAGAACAGTTCCTACTACACCAGGCCCAGATCCACAACAGTTCCTACTACACCAGTCCCAGATCCACAACAGTTCCTACTACACCAGGCCCAGATCCAGAACAGTTCCTACTAGACCAGGCCCAGATCCACAACAGTTCCTACTACACCAGGGGCAGCTGTCAGCGCTCAACAGCTGAGCCCCATTAACCAGCTCTTCTTCTCTCATTCTCACCCTCCCTCTGTTCCACTAGACATCCAATCATGTGTTCTGTCTGTCGGTATAAACGTCTGCTTTCCCTTTAACATATCTGTCCCGTGCGTTTTATGAAGGCATATCATCGTTCAATATCGTTGTTCACTGAAAGTCAAACACACACATCCAAGTTTTCTGCTGTGTTATTTTAGCTAGAGAGCGTGTAGATGGATAGACATGACCCACACGTGTTTATCTAACCGTAGTATCATTGAATCAGCTCAGCAGCTCATATTCCTGTTGAAACACCAGATCTTCTTGTAGTGGTCACAGACAGTTGTCATCTGGGGTGTTTGATCCAGAAGGTACTAGTGTTGATAACTCACTGATATCCGGATTGGTTATCCAAGTCACTGTGATATGTCGTCAGGGGTAACCAAAGAACTAAGGTTTCATATCTGCTGTTTTAACTGATATCTTATGTTGCGTGTGTGTGTGTGTGTGTGTGTGTGTGTGTGTGTGTGTGTGTGTGTGTGTGTGTGTGTGTGTGTGTGTGTGTGTGTGTGTGTGTGTGTGTGTGTGTGTGTGTGTGTGTGTGTGTGTGTGTGTGCGTGTGTGTACATATTATATGTGTGTCAAAGTAAACATAGTGCCTAGGCCACGAGTCCTCCTGAACTTTTGGGTCGTCTGCAAACAAATAATGAATTGAAGATGAATTGATGAATCATGAATTTGAAGATGTACAGTACGTATGAGTGTGGTTGCTATGTTGCCCATGTAGGCTTCATTAGCCTGTTGTTGTTGTACTGTAACACTGGAATGACAGATAACCCCCCCACTGAAACTATTGGGACTGTTGCCATTGCTGACTGACTCAATCATGCTTCTTGCACTGGAGTGGATCAACCCTCGCAGAGTTTCTCACACAAGACTTCTGTCTTCCATTCAGGACAAATGAAACGTATGCTGTCCTATCTGTGCGTGTTTCTCAGTTTCTCGACTGTCCTACATTGTGCCTCTCAAGCGGGTGGAAACGGAGGTGTCCATGTTGGATCTAAAATGTGTCAACTATCTGAAAGAAGCGACGAGGCTTCCTCTGGGTCGTATTCACTAGGCACAAAATGGAAGAAAACGGACTGATAAGGGGAAGGAGTACGTGAACTTGTCCAATAAGAAACTCTTGTTTTTGTTTTGCAAAACATTTTCCGTTGCAGAACGTTTTGCTACGGTGTACACTAATGAATATGACCCCGGTTGTGAGGCTAACTTCACTGAGTATACAAAACATTAAGAACACATGCTCTTTCCATGTGATAGACTGAGCAGGTAAATCCAGGTGACAGCAATCCCTTTTTGATGTCACTTGTTAAATCCACTTGTAGATGAAGGGGAGGAGACAGGTTAAAGAAGGATTTTTAAGCCTTGAGACATGGATTGTGTATGTGTGCCATTCAGAGGGTGAATGGGCAAGACAAAAGATTTAAGTGCCTTTGAACGGGGGTATGGTAGTAGGTGCTAGGGGTACCGGTTTGTGTCAAGAACTGCAACGCTGCTGGGTTTTTCACGCTCAACAGTTTCCTGTGTCAATCAAGAACGTTCCACCAACCAAAGGACATCCAGCCAACTTGACACAACTGTGGGAAGCATTGGAGTCAACATGGGCCAGCCTCCCTGTGGAACGCTTTCAACACCTTGTAGAGTCCATGACCTGAGAATGTAGGCTGTTCTGAGGGCAAAAGGGGGTGCAACTCAATATTAGGAAGGTGTTCTTAATGTTTGGTATAGTCAGTGTATACTATAATGCATTGTGCCTCTCAAGGGGGTGGAAACTGAGGCTAGACTGGGCCTGACTGAAGGCTGGCTGGCCTGATGCATTATGACCTGAAGCTCACAGGCATTTACAATGCTCTCCACCAATACCCTGGACTGTAACTGTTAGGTTGAATGCTCTCCACCAATACCCTGGACTGTAACTGTTAGGTTGAATGCCCTCCTCCAATCCCCTGGACTGTTACTGTTAGGTTGAATGACTAATGATGAAGCCTACCTACAGTGATTTGCTCTGACAGCATTTTCTATGTTAATTTGACTAATGAGTAACATTTAAGTATTTTTTTGAAGAGGTACTCATGTCAACAAATGAATTTAGTTTATTTTACAGGGAGAGGTGTGTGAACAGGGGATGGACACTATGAGGAAATGGGAGGGGAGAGATGATGTCAAATAGTTTTATAACCTGAATGATGAACCATGTCTCTGACATTTTGTATTTTATTGGAGCTGTGGATGTGGCTAGCTCTGGTCCAGGGGGTTAGTGCATTCCTCGCTAACGCCCTGGACCAGAGCTAGTTGTGGCTAACTGTGGTGGACCTGAGGAGAAATAGAATTTTAAAATGCTGTAATTTCAAGTAAATAAGAGAAAAAAAACAAGACCTTACTTTAAAGACGAGATCAAAGCTGCTCTCCCTAATGAGGAGTTGTACATATAAATGTATTTGAACATAGTATTATTTGCAATATTATAATGTACAGAATTGTATTTATATTGTATCTCAACAAACTGTTTTAATTGGTACAAAGATGTTCTAGAATACAGAACGTTTACAATCTAAACACTTGTTGTGTGTGTCGCCTCTTATTTGCATTCAATCAATTGAGTCAATGCAGATATTTATTGAGACTCGTGCAACTATTTCTTCCTGATTAAAGCCTCATTGAATTGTTTGAGTCGAGTAGGAATAATTATACTGAACTAAAATATAAACGCAACATATAAAGTGTTGATCCCATGTTTCATGAGCTGAAATAAAAGATCACAAACATTTTCCATAAGCACAAAAAGCTTATTTCTCTCCAATTTTGTGCACAAATTAGTTTACATCCCTGTTAGTGAGCATTTCTACTTTGCCAAGATAATCCATCCACCTGACAGGTGTGGCATATCAATAATCTGATTAAACAACATGATCATTACACAGGTGCACCTTGTGCTGGGTGACAATAAACGGCCACTCTAAAATGTGCAGTTTTGTCAAACAACACAATGTCACAGATGTCTCAAGTTTTGAGGGAGTGTGCATTTGGCACGCTGACTGCAGGAATGTCCACCAGAGCTGTTGCCAGACAATTTAATATTAATTTCTCTACTATAAGCCGCCTCCAACGTAATTTTAGAGAATTACGTCCAACTGGCCTCACAACCGCAGACCACGTGTAACCACGCCAGCCTAGGACCTCCACATCCGGCTTCTTCACCTGTGTGCTTGTCTGAATACCAGAGGAGTATTTCTGTCTGTAATAATGCCCTTTTGTGGGGAAAAACTCATTCTGATTGGCTGGGCCTGGCTCCCAAGTCGGTGGGCCTATGCCCTCCCAGGCCCCCCATGGCTGCACCCCTGCCCAGTCATGTGAAATCCATAGTTTATGGCCTAATGAATTTATTTAAATTGACTGATTTTCTTATATGAACTGTTACTCAGTAAAATCGTTGAAATTGTTGCATGTTGTGTTTATATTTTTGTTCAGTATATTAATGTATGCTTCATAGTTGAAATGCTGTGTCTTTGGTGCAATACTATTTTCTGTGGCTGTGTTTTAAGAGTGGTTTCACTAGGTGGTGCTAGTTACCAGTCAGAGTTAGAGGTAGTGCTCTCCACGGTGACCCAGAGAAGAGACTGAGTTAGAGATAGTGCTCTCCACAGTGACCCAGAGAAGAGACTGAGTTAGAGATAGTGCTCTCCACAGTGACCCAGAGAAGAGACTGAGTTAGAGATAGTGCTCTCCACAGTGACCCAGAGAAGAGACTGAGTTAGAGATAGTGCTCTCCACAGTGACCCAGAGAAGAGACTGAGTTAGAGGTAGTGCTCTCCACAGTGACCCAGAGAAGAGACTGAGTTAGAGGTAGTGCTCTCCACAGTGACCCAGAGAAGAGACTGAGTTAGAGATAGTGCTCTCCACAGTGACCCAGAGAAGAGACTGAGTTAGAGATAGTGCTCTCCACAGTGACCCAGAGAAGAGACTGAGTTAGAGATAGTGCTCTCCACAGTGACCCAGAGAAGAGACTGAGTTAGAGATAGTGCTCTCCACAGTGACCCAGAGAAGAGACTGAGTTAGAGGTAGTGCTCTCCACAGTGACCCAGAGAAGAGACTGAGTTAGAGGTAGTGCTCTCCACAGTGACCCAGAGAAGAGACTGAGTTAGAGATAGTGCTCTCCACAGTGACCCAGAGAAGAGACTGAGTTAGAGATAGTGCTCTCCACAGTGACCCAGAGAAGAGACTGAGTTAGAGGTAGTGCTCTCCACAGTGACCCAGAGAAGAGACTGAGTTAGAGATAGTGCTCTCCACAGTGACCCAGAGAAGAGACTGAGTTAGAGGTAGTGCTCTCCACAGTGACCCAGAGAAGAGACTGAGTTAGAGGTAGTGCTCTCCACGGTGACCCAGAGAAGAGACTGAGTTAGAGGTAGTGCTCTCCACAGTGACCTAGAGAAGAGACTGAGTTAGAGGTAGTGCTCTCCACAGTGACCCAGAGAAGAGACTAAGTTAGAGGTTGCCGGACAGCAGTGGCGATTTTAGCATGTAATTCTTGGTGGGGCAAAATCCCAAAACAAATTTGTGATGCATGCCAGCAAAGCCACAACACTAAACAATACATTCATTGCACTATAACAGTGACAAACGGGGACAAACAGTGCCCACAAACTGTTAGGGCCTACATAAAACTGTCCCAACAGCAGAGTTTTCTTTCCAGCACCATGGAGGGAATCCTTACCACCGCTACACCTGGTTATCAACAGAGCCTTGTCTGGCAGCCAAACAGTTCATTCAGACTCATTTACTGCCTTTAAAAAACATAGCTGATATGGATCACTTGTTTAAACAAATGTGGTTTTTCACTGACAATTCAGATGTATAAACTATGGCATAAGGGGACGACAAGCGGATAAGAGGCATCGTAATTTTGATTAAGACATTAGTGAGAGAGCTAGGACAGACGTAGTCAATATAACTGTTTATCACTTTTGAATTGTACAGCGACAGAATTCAGAACATGAGCCGTTCTTACAGTATTCTCTCTGCACACCAAGTCAGAACCATAGGATAAATAAAGGGGGCATATTAGCAGACAATGAAAGCTCTTACAATATTTGATGATTACATTTCTCATTTCTCTCAAACAGGCTATAGGCTACACGTGCACCACCAAGTCAGAACAGTAAGCTGAGTTATGAGGGGGAAAGGGACCAAATTATTAGGGGGAGGCACTTGGGCTACTAACAGCTTACTACACAACATACACTTAGTATTGCTTTTTTAGCTACAGTATACATATCTCCCTGGCATATTACATCATTTATACAGCAGTATACAAGACATTTTTGGACTCACCTTGTTGTGCTGTGCTCACCTGAACAGGAAGGTGGTGCGGTGGTCCTTCTTTTGGGGAAATTTTGTCATCAAACTTTGTCATCAAAGTCTGCTATTCTCTGGATTTATGGTGCTGTCAAGACAACTGGGAACTCGAAAGAAACAAGGTAGAATCATGAAGTCGGTGATCTTCCGGTCGTAACTCTAGAAAGAGACCCGAGTTCCCGACTTGGTATTCCGAGTTGGATAACTGTTCAAAACGTATTTTCCCAGTCGGAGCTCATTTTTTTCAGACATGATCACTCCAATCAAAGCTACGGTAGATATAATGTGATTTGATGTCATTTTATCTGTGGCCAATGACCTTGAGTCTTCTTGGATGGGCACTTCTAATGTAACTCTATGGCAGCACCCAAGAGGCTTGAATTTTCGAGCTCTCCCTATAGATTTTGACATGTCGAAGTGTCCCCAGGAATGACAGAACACTGAGCCAATCACGTCACAACTAGAGAACTGTCACGACTTCTACCGAAGTCGATGCCTCTCCTTGTTCGGGCGGTGTTCGGTGGTCGACGTCGCCGGTCTTCTAGCCATCGCCGATCCATTTTTCATTTTCCAATTGTTTTGTCTTGTTTTCCCACACACCTGGTTTTCATTTCCCTCATTCTGTGTTGTGTATTTAACCCTCTGTTCCCCCAATGTCTTTGTGTGGTATTGTTGATTGTAAGTGCATGTGCACATGTGTTTGACTGGTGCGCGTCGGGTTATTGTGCCCATATTTTGTATTTTCTTATGCCGTCGGTTTTACTATTAAACTGCTCCGGCTATTTACCAAGTTCTGCTCTCCTGCGTCTGACTTCCCTGCCACCAGTTATGCACCCCTTACAAGAACATTACCAGCCCCTACACTCTGTATTTTCCGCTGCCTGCCCCACCACCACAGAAAGCACTGAGCTAGGATGAAACACCTGCATTTTGGAGATGCCTTACTCAAGAAAGAAAAAGAGAGACAATGTTTGTATGCGGCTTTATGTTACACGTATTAATGCCAAAATAACATGCAAAATAGGCAACAACAACAACAAAAATATATTTTTTGGGGGGGGGGGGGTAAACAGGTGGGGCTCAAAACAGCCCTGAATGATGGGTTGGCACTTCCGGACAGACACTAGACCTATGGATGACAGACTGAGTTGTCAACATAGGTGTTTCTTGTGAGCTCAGCTCTACATGAAGGGGACTTTGCCCCAAATGGCAACCTATTCCCTATATAGTGCACTACTTGGCCGCAAGAATAGGGTTCCATTTGGGAAGCATCCCAAATGGCTGTGCTGGGGACAATGCTGTCTGGATAGCTGCTTTTGACTGCTAGATTTACAGGGACTCCATCTGTGGCTTGGTTTTGTAAGGGGATCCTGCCTGCCTTAGCCTCAGACCCAGCACCCTATCACAATAGTGTATGGCTGGCTGGCCGCCTGGCTGTCTGTCTGGTCACTCCAAAGAGAGAGTTTCACACCAATTCTTCAGCTGGTTCTCTGTTGCTCCAATTCCAAATTGACCCCCAGCTTCTGGTCCAGGGGAAGGCAACCCTGGTCCAGGGGCGCAGCAGGAGCTTCATGTTTTTTGATTTAACTGACCTGAAAGACCAGGTTTGTTGAATTTAGGCAATCATACTGATCAATTAGCTCAGTTGGTCAGGTGTGATGTGGTGCCTAGTTGGAACAAAATCCTGTATTACCTGCTGCACTACAGGAACAGGGTTCCCTACCCCTGCACTAGTCCATAGTAAACAGAGTATTTGAGCGGCGTTGAGCGGTCGGGAATCGCTCTTGGAGTGATGCCGCCCCAGCGCTCCACTTCCTTCCCACGGCTCGGCATTCACAGGGGGAAAAAGTCTAAACTTCTGCTCCAAATTCGCTCCATTCATTAAAATCACCATTTAACCAACACCCATCTATTTTTGTGACTACCTGGACCTACCATTTGGTTTTGAAGTATTGAAAACCATATGATTTGAATGAAACGTATTTGAATAAACATGAAAAGGTGAATGTAAGAAGCGCTCATCATTTCAAAATGTTTTAGTAAACAGCATACAGTATAAACACTGTAAACAGGTCAGGAGCCTGACAGGGAGCCTAAGAAGGAACAACAATTCATTATTTAGGCTATATTATTTCTATTTCTATTCAAGCCTATGGCCTACAAAGAAAGACATTGTGAAGCATTTGCGAGTGCGACACTAGGCTGGTAGAGAGTCGGGGACATTAGGAGCTCAGCATTTAAACAACATTTGGTTGTATTAAATTATTATAGTCTATAAATTGCGCATATAGGCTGTGACTTACTTAGAGTTAAATACAAATTAAACGAAAAATGCCTTAATAGGCTAAAGTGCCTTTGAATTCATTTTTAGAAACACCAGTTTGGCCCGAGTGGTGCTTGCCATGGTGCCTGGAGAGCAGACCCGCGGCGCTTTCAGAGCCACTGGGGATGCTAAACACCCCTTTGGCCACTCCTGCCAGGCTGGGCAGGGATGCAGAGTTTTTTAAATTTATTTATAGGTATAGGCCTAAAGGTTTTTAGGCAAAATAACCCAATCAAAACGGAAAGCTCCTTGAAATGTGGAATATGCCAGGACTATTGGTCCAAAATCAATGATGGCCTATTGTATAGATAATAGAACACAAATGAAGGAAACTTTTAAGAGCTCAGATGTTTTGTTTATAGACACTTTGCTACAATGACACACTTAATTAGCTACCCATCTAATTCCTTTTAGCATGTGCACGTAGTAATAAGTACACCATCATGCTTTCGGGACATTATATCACCACACTCCCTCGTCTTTATAAGTCACCTTGGTTTAACACCTGTGTGTTTTATCAGTTTCTTTATGAAAATATTAAGTGAACTCCATGACAGTAGCTAAAGCAAGGGGCTCTAGCAGCACACAAGAAGACCACAAATGCATGCTGGGCCGGGCCGGGCATGCCCTGAGCTGGTGAAGTGAGCGTTACTGGAGCGAAATTGGAGCGGGCGAGAAAACCGAAACTCGCTCAGCACTCCAGTCAAATTGGGCACGCTCCTCGCCCCACCCCAGCGCCACTCCGCTGAAATACTCTGATAGTAACTAATGTGGATTTGAAAATGCCTGATAGGTTTAAGCAATATGGTAATAGCTTCACCAACATGCTGGTGGAATTTTGGCATATTGCTTTTACCTATACCAGTCATCTCAGATTTGCACCTGTGGGTTTTAAAGACTAGTGCCTAGGGAGTAGGGGCTAGGGAGTAGGGTTGATTTGGAGCTGGTGAGAGACTAGTGCCTAGGGAGTAGGGGCTAGGGAGTAGGGTTGACTTGGAGCTGGTGAGAGACTAGTGGCTAGGGAGTAGGGGCTAGGGAGTAGGGTTGACTTGGAGCTGGTGAAAGACTAGTGGCCAGGGAGTAGGGTTGACTTGGAGCTGGTGAGAGACTAGTGGCTAGGGAGTAGGGGCTAGGGAGTAGGGTTGATTTGGAGCTGGTGAGCGACTAGTGGCTATTGGCTAGGGAGTAGGGTTGACTTGGAGCTGGTGAGAGACTAGTGGCCAGGGAGTAGGGTTGACTTGGAGCTGGTGAGAGACTAGTGGATAGGGAGTAGGGTTGACTTGGAGCTGGTGAGAGAATAGTGGTTAGGGAGTAGGGTTGACTTGGAGCTGGTGAGAGACTAGTGGCTAGGGAGTAGGGTTGACTTGGCGCTAACTGAGACTAGTGGTTAGGGAGTAGGGTTGACTTGGAGCTGGTGAGAGACTAGTGGCCAGGGAGTAGGGTTGACTTGGAGCTGGTGAGAGACTAGTGGATAGGGAGTAGGGTTGACTTGGAGCTGGTGAGAGAATAGTGGTTAGGGAGTAGGGTTGACTTGGAGCTGGTGAGAGACTAGTGGCTAGGGAGTAGGGTTGACTTGGAGCTGGTGAGAGAATAGTGGTTAGGGAGTAGGGTTGACTTGGAGCTGGTGAGAGACTAGTGGCTATTGGCTAAGGAGTAGGGTTGACTTGGAGCTGGTGAGATACTAGTGGCTAAGGAGTAGGGAGTAGGGGCTAGGGAGTAGATTGATTTGGAGCGGGTGAGAGACTAGGGAGTAGGGGCTAGGGAGTAGATTGATTTGGAGCGGGTGAGAGACTAGGGAGTAGGGGCTAGGGAGTAGATTGATTTGGAGCGGGTGAGAGACTAGGGAGTAGGGGCTAGGGAGTAGGTTGATTTGGAGCCGGTGAGAGACTAGTGCCTTGTTGTGGGAGTCAGTCAGCTGTCCATGTTGACCCCATAACGTGGTGTGACTCAACAGGTGTGTTTTGTGTGTCAGGGTCAAGCCAAGCGGTATCTGTTACTTCACCATCATGCAGAGCTACGGTGTGTGGATCAACATCAACAACATGCAGATATCTGACACTGAACTATTAGAGGACTGAGAGCTCAGATTCATTTCATAGTGTTTTTAGATTGGAGGAGATTATTTCATAGATTTACAGTAAATGGCAAGTGGGATATCAATAAATGAAAGTATTTTTCAAACAGAGTACAGTAATGTTTTACACATGGGAATAGTCAGAAGCAATGTCAGACAGACATGTGTTGTTATTTTGGGTTCTGTATTGAAATGAGCTAATGTTTCGCGATCCTATGATTAGAGGTCTGTTCATCTTTGGTCGGTGCGTGTGACCCTGTATGCCACAGTGGGAGGGCCCAGGAGAGAGCGTGTTCACGGCCCAGCCCCCTTGACGTGACAGCTGGGTGAAGCGGATTTAGACAGCAGCCGTATCTATCTCCTAAGTTAAGCAGTGTCAAACTGAACTGAAGTTGGGAACGATTGGAAATCCGCGTCAAACAAGTGTCTGTTCGGTTCCAACGAAACCTACCTTAAATTAATCGTTCTAAATAACCTGTGCTTTCACAGAGCTGACTGATCTCTGTGAGATTGCAAAAACATTCTCTATAAAACATTGTTGCCTACCGTTTACCGCAAAAATGATGATGCACTCGTCTCAGAAGGACACAACCTACACAAAGATATTTGTAGGGGGTCTTCCATATCACACCACGGACTCCAGTCTCAGGAAATACTTCGAAGTGTTCGGTGATATCGACGAGGCTGTTGTTATAACAGACAGACAGACTGGCAAATCCAGAGGTTATGGATTCGTAAGTATTATAGATGTACATTTGAATGTCATTGTGATTGATTGATTGATCGATCGATTGCGTAATTATTTTATGTCATATATTGTTAAATGCAGACATTATGGGTAGAATCTAAAATGTTTCCAGCACCAATATGTCTTAAATGAAAAAGGCTATCATTAGCCTATCCATAATGCATCTGATGTCACTTAATTGATTCACACCATTTTGTAGCCCATTTATGAATGGTCAATGAATTGCATTGCATGAACAGTTCCTGAATGGGCAAACCATTCTATTCTGCTAAGTATTCAGCTGAAGCTTTAGGCGTGGGGTCTTGGGCTCAGGAGGCCCACGACGATGTGATGGAATCATCCTAGAATTGCTGACTTGTGCTTCATAAACCATGTCTTTACCTTCAACTAATGAAGGAACATTTTTCTCTACACTTTTCCTTATTCTGATTGTAATACCCTCGTGCTTTTCTTATTGGAACATGATCAATACTTATAAATGAATTGTTGTTCAATGAACAGCTTCCCACTGAGTGAACATCTGATCAATTCAGACAATGGAAACATGTATTTATTTCTTATTCTTCCCTTTCCATCCCTCAGGTGACGATGGCAGACCGGGCGTCTGCGGACCGAGCCTGCAAGGACCCAAACCCCATCATCGACGGCCGGAAAGCCAATGTGAACCTGGCCTACCTGGGGGCCAAGCCCAGGGTCATGCAGCCAGGTGAGGGGATGGACGCGCTGGCGGAGGGCTACGCCACACGTTTATTTCACAGCTTGGACGACCAAGGTGGCGTACAAACAATGACGAGCTGCTAAAACGAGCAAACTAACCACCTGCTTACAGTGTGTTTTCACACGGTGTGTAGCATGGTAGATGTGTAGCATGGTAGATGTGTAGCATGGGGTTTAGACGAAGTCTACTGTAGTGGGGGGAACTAGCAGAACAGACAGTGAAGCTAGTGTGAATGAAGATACGTTATGATTAAAGTGTGTCTCCATTTTTACAGACACCAAATGTTTAAAATGTGTTTTTTTCCCCTACCATTTACATGATCTATAAGAACTGGAGCAGTTACATTGGAAGCACTGATCACATTTGTTATAATGGAATTATAATGTATTTATAATATGTGTATGGGTCACGCTTTAGATTGAACACACAGCGGTAGAGCTAAAAACCACTTGTTCTTATTCCAGGTTTCTCATTTGGTGTTCCTCAAATCCATCCAGCGTTCATCCAGAGGCCTTATGGGTATGTTATGGCATAGTGATACTCCTTGTCTTGTTGGAAGTGTGTCATATTAAAACACCGTATTTCACTGCACCTGTCCAGTGTATGTCACAATAACATGTATTTTATTTTTATTAACATCTTTTACAGGGTAGAAAATGTTGAACTAGTGTAAGGTTGTAGAATGACCGTAACTTTCCCAAGATGTTCCAGAAATCCTGGTTAGAAGATTGTGACATTGGGAAAGTTACCAGAATTTTGCATCTCTAAACTAGTGTTAGAATATCCTACTTAACACCACCTGTTGTCTTCACAGCTGCTCATTTTGAATGATCTATGTTCCCGTTTCTATTCTTACCCGCAGTATCTAGGGATTTTCATCTTTTAAAAAATAGCTTGGATTGTAAAATGTAACATTTTCCTTCTCCAGAGTTGTGTAACTGTAAGCCACCCTGCCCATTCATTCTCTGTTGAGTGTAGAGGTGGGACTGTGTCTTGTGTGGTGTGCATCTCTGCGTGCCATTCTTAGATTCTAAAGCGTGAATCTAATTCTGATTCTAAACGTGATGTCACCAGTTGTCAATGTTGTCTATCTCTCTCTGATCTGACAGGCTGGCTCACGGTTCAGAAACTGTATCTGATGGAGGGACATGATGGTTTGAGGATGAATAGCTGAGTCTGCATTGGGCAGATCACTAAGGTCTTACCAGTAAACTCTGACACACACAAACAAGCTGAAATGGTGATTAGATGCATGGAAGTTGTTTTTCTTTTTCATTTTTCTGTTGCGGTTTTCCATAGTCCATAGATTGGTGTGTGTGCCTTTGTTTCAGTATGAAGTGGTGTTCAGCTGGACTGCGTGCTTCTCTTTACTTGCAGTGGGGGGGTAGGGGGGGGGGGGGGGGGGGTGAGGAATATTTCTGCAGACTCTGAGAGTTTGGTATTTCAGATTTAACTTTGTCACGGGGTGTTGATGCTGATCTGGGTTTTAAACTTGATTTTTAACGATTGATTGTGTTGTAGCCTGTATTCCCCCCGTTTGTTAGTTAACAACGTTATCATATGTTTTGTTGTTGATGGGGTTGATCACCAGTGTTGCTACGTGACTTGTCTTGGACCTTCCGAACCCCCCACACACCAACACAACTCCTGGCTGCATGTTGGAGATCGTTTCCTGCCTTTGGTTTTCTCTGCTCATGATGTTGTGGTTTCTGTTTTCTTTCTCTAATTAACCCGTTGCTTCCTCCTGTAGCTCACATCATCTTCTCTCTCTTTCCCTCCTGCTCATGACGTAGACCAGGAACCAACTCAGTGAAAGATATTTGATGGCTAGAACTAATGTTACAAAAGTAGGGTGTATATTACTGTAAACTTTTGAAGTTTATATTGGTATCTTTCAAGGATTTAATGTAATCTGTCACAAGAAATCTTGTGGCCTTTTGGGGTACTTCAGATTATCACAGGTATCTAATAATCTCTGGTCTTCTCTCCGGCCTTATCACAAGTAAAATATATGAAATAATTAAATAAGATGATTTTAAAACAGAAAATAGAATGACAAAGCTGTAAAACATTATCCTAAATACAAACCATCAAGTTAGTGAATACCATTGGTGTTTATATTGAGAGTTTCAGCATGAAATTATTCTAGTTATTTTACTATGTCAACATGTATTTGTTGTCAGTGTTTTGGAGTCCAACTGGTGGCAGGTGTGATAAAAGTCACTAGTTGGAAGAGTTGCAGAGTTAAATGAAAATAATGCCATTGTTGATTAGATGCTTTTATTTGATTAATTAGGCTATTTTTACTACAACCATATGGTCTATGTACTAGAAACTCCAGGACAATATGGTACAGATAAAACAAATGAATAACATATAATAAAACAATTCAAGTATAAATTACCAAAGTTACGATAGATTGCCATAGATTTTCTGTTAATTTACCAAAATTACTGAAGATTCCAGTAACTTTTGTAAATTACTGGTAGCTTTGCAACCCTAGCTAGAAGTCTGAAGCCATAAACCACTCTAGAAATGTGTCCATATAGAGAAGAGAAAGAGTGAGAGAAATGGCGAGAGGAAGGATGAAATCGGAGAATGGTGTCACTACTGTGGGACACACGAGACAGTATGTTTATAGTGTGGATGGATTCGTAATGGAGCCAGGCCGCTCTACTGGAACAATACAGGGAACGGAGATGACTGAGAACACCTACAGTTCCAAAAGGAACTCTTTTATTCAAACGGACATCCTGATCCACTCTGTTGTCGCTCATTGGTGACCCAATATCTCATTTGTTGTAATACCAAAGGTCTGATACTAGTTCTCACTGAGTGTAAACTGACAGCAAATACCATTCTAAGTAGATAGTAGTGTGGAACATAGATTAATACTAACCAAGACATCCAAGTAGGCTACAGAAGTTATAACCTTTACCATGTAAAACATACAGCATATTTAAAAGGCATACACACAGCCAGTAAACATGGAGTGTAAACTGATCTCAGATAAGTTGTTTGCAGAGTGGTAGACTACTGGTCAGGCAGCAGCTGTTCACAGTGTTCTACACGGCTTCTCAAATTCCGCTGGAAAATGAGAGTCGCTCGGCGGTGCCCTAAATAATGGATGTTGTAGACAGGGCCTTCGCTGGCTCGATCACTCGCTCGCCGGCGGACAACAGGTGGGCTGCCTGAGACATGTGCCTGGGGGCCGGGGGGCCTGTGTGCCTCTGTTCTAGGGGATTACCCATGTGTCTCAGTGATTTACAAAGCACCTTTATTTAGCCCTGAACTTTCAACACAAAATGGCCGCCTGCCCTGTCGTCCTCCAACCAGAGAAAAGGTTCATGTCGATCGGACCAGTTTTAGCAGCAGCAGCAGGAGTAGGACCTCTGCCTGTCCTCTGTGTCTTCTACAACTCTGTCTGTCCTCTGTGTCTTCTACAACTCTGCCTGTCCTCTGTGTCTTCTACAACTCTGTCTGTCCTCTGTGTCTTCTACAACTCTGCCTGTCCTCTGTGTCTTCTACAACTCTGTCTGTCCTCTGTGTCTTCTACAACTCTGCCTGTCCTCTGTGTCTTCTACAACTCTGTCTGTCCTCTGTGTCTTCTACAACTCTGCCTGTCCTCTGTGTCTTGTCCTCTGTGTCTTCTACAACTCTGTCTGTCCTCTGTGTCTTCTACAACTCTGTCTGTCCTCTGTGTCTTGTCCTCTGTGTCTTCTACAACTCTGTCTGTCCTCTGTGTCTTCTACAACTCTGCCTGTCCTCTGTGTCTTCTACAACTCTGCCTGTCCTCTGTGTCTTCTACAACTCTGTCTGTCCTCTGTGTCTTCTACAACTCTGTCTGTCCTCTGTGTCTTCTACAACTCTGTCTGTCCTCTGTGTCTTCTACAACTCTGCTGGACAGACAGGTGTTACAGTCATAGAGAGACAGACAGGTGGACTCTGTTACAGTCATAGAGAGACAGACAGCTGGACTCTGCTACAGTCATAGAGAGACAGACAGGTGGACTGTTACAGTCATAGCGAGACAGACAGGTGGACTCTGTTACAGTCATAGAGAGACAGACAGGTGGACTCTGTTACAGTCATAGAGAGACAGACAGCTGGACTGTTACAGTCATAGAGAGACAGACAGGTGGACTCTGTTACAGTCATAGAGAGACAGACAGGTGGACTCTGTTACAGTCATAGAGAGACAGACAGGTGGACTCTGTTACAGTCATAGAGAGACAGACAGGTGGACTCTGTTACAGTCATAGAGACAGACAGGTGGACTCTGTTACAGTCGTAGAGAGACATTTACTCCTCTAGTGAGGTTTCCAAAATGTCAGTTTGTCTTTTAGAAAGTAATTAACTCCCTACAGTTTATGAAGAGGATTTCAAATTGGGCTACCTCTGACATTTACCACAATTAGACCACACCACTCAACAGCTGATTTAACAACCCACCTGTAGCCTATAATGAAGAAGAGAGAGAAGAGAGAAGAGAGAGAAAGGGAATAGTAAGTCATGAGGTCACTGAGACAGAGGAATGGAATATTATCCTCCAGAGTTGACGGAGGTCATGCCATGTGCTGCTGTAGGAGAGAGAGAAGCTCAGCTTGTCCTTTAGTGATGACAAGAGGAGAAAAAATAGCCTCCAGCCTCTCCTGTCACTCTCCCGGACGTGTGTGTGTGTGTGTGTGTGTGTGTGTGTGTGTGTGTGTGTGTGTGTGTGTGTGTGTGTGTGTGCGTGTGCGTGCGTGCGTGCGTGCGTGCGTGCGTGCGTGCGTGCGTGCGTGCGTGCGTGCGTGCGTGCGTGTGTGCAGGCGTGTGTGTGTATATGACATGGCACATCTTAGGACAGTTGGTCTCTGTTTGCTGTCTGTCTGTCTGTCTGTCTGTCTGTCTGTCTGTCTGTCTGTCTGTCTGTCTGTCTGTCTGTCTGTCTGTCTGTCTGTCTGTCTGTCTGTCTGTCTGTCTGTCTGTCTCTCTCTCTCTATCTCTCTCTCTCTCTCTCTCTCTCTCTCTCTCTCTCTCTCTCTCTCTCTCTCTCTCTCTCTCTCTCTCTCTCTCTCTCTCTCTCTCTGTCTCTCTCTGTCTCTCTCTGTCTCTCTCTGTCTCTCTCTGTCTCTCTGTCTCTCTGTCTCTGTTTCTCTCTCTGTCTGTCTCTCTCTCTCTCTCTCTGTCTTTCTCTGTCTCTGTTTCTCTCTCTGTCTGTCTCTCTCTCTCTGTTTCTCTCGCTCTCTCTGTCTTTCTCTGTCTTTGTTTCTCTCTCTCTCTCTCTCTCTGTCTCTCTCTCTCCCTTTCTCTCTCTGTCTGTCTCTCTCTCTCTCTGTTTCTCTCTCTGTTTCTCTCTCTGTTTCTCTCTCTCTCTCTCTCGCTCTGTCTCTCTCTCTGTTTCTCTCTCTTTCTCTGTCTCTCTCTGTCTCTCTCTCTCTCTGTTTCTCTCTCTCCCTCTGTCTCCCTCTGTCTCTCTCTCTCTCTCTGTCTCTCTCTCCCCCCATCTTGAAAAATATTTATAACAATAATATTAGAAAACTAAGGTATGTAATTTAATAATAGAAAATGTTGAAGTGTGAACATTCATACATAATCCGTCTGTCTCTCTGCCACATGCTGCTACGTTTTCATTTTCTTCTGTGAGGCGTCTCTTTCATTTCAGTTGACTTTGTATCTGCGTTTGAGGACTTAACGTGTGTGGGCATGTGGTGTGTGGTGTTGGACTGATTGTATGTTGACTGGGATAAGTTGAGTTGCAGTTCTTTCTTGGTGTGTTGTGGTGCTGTGCGATCAGCTGGCATTGTGAGAGAACCCTCGTTCAGACACAGAGGGCTGGCCGGTCTGTCTTCTCTAATGCCTAATTAAAGGATGTGATTCCTGAGCTTCAGACAGAGCTGTCTCGTTTCATGATGATTCCTGAGCTTCAGGCAGAGCTGCTCTGGTTTCATGATGATTCCTGAGCTTCAGACAGAGCTGTCTCGTTTCATGATGGTTCCTGAGCTTCAGACAGAGCTGCTCTGGTTTCATGATGATTCCTGAGCTTCAGACAGAGCTGTCTCGTTTCATGATGATTCCTGAGCTTCAGGCAGAGCTGCTCTGGTTTCATGATGATTCCCGAGCTTCAGACAGAGCTGCTCTGGTTTCATGATGATTCCTGAGCTTCAGGCAGAGCTGCTCTGGTTTCATGATGATTCCTGAGCTTCAGACAGAGCTGTCTCATTTCATGATGATTCCTGAGCTTCAGACAGAGCTGCTCTGGTTTCATGATGATTCCTGAGCTTCAGACAGAGCTGTCTCGTTTCATGATGATTCCTGAGCTTCAGGCAGAGCTGCTCTGGTTTCATGATGATTCCCGAGCTTCAGACAGAGCTGCTCTGGTTTCATGATGATTCCTGAGCTTCAGACAGAGCTGCTCTGGTTTCATGATGATTCCTGAGCTTCAGACAGAGCTGTCTCGTTTCATGATGATTCCTGAGCTTCAGGCAGAGCTGCTCTGGTTTCATGATGATTCCCGAGCTTCAGACAGAGCTGCTCTGGTTTCATGATGATTCCTGAGCTTCAGACAGAGCTGTTCTGGTTTCATGATGATTCCTGAGCTTCAGACAGAGCTGCTCTGGTTTCATGATGATTCCTGAGCTTCAGACAGAGCTGCTCTGCTTTCCTTTTGGCTCGAAACCTTCTCTTTTTTACCCAGGGTTCCATTGGGTGGTGTTGCTGTGTTAATGAAATGAGGACTGGGTTGACGTTGTTTTGTCTTTGTGACGCCTGCTCCTGAGCTGGGTTTCAGTGTGTGTCCCAGATTGCCGAGTGGCTCTGTCTGTCCTCTGACCTTTGACATCTTTGTCCTGCAGGATCCCAGCCCACTACGTCTACCCCCAGGCCTTTATGCAGCCAAGCACCATGGTCATCCCTCACAGCATGCAGTCGCCCGCCGCCACGGCCTCCGCCGCCTCCTCCCCGTACCTCGACTACACAGGAGCAGCCTACGCTCAGTACTCAGCCGCAGCTGCCAGCGCCGCGGCCGCCGCTGCCTACGAGCAGTACCCGTACGCAGCCTCCCCGGCCCCTGCGGGCTACATGGCTGCAGCAGGGTATGGTTATGCGGTCCAGCAGCCCCTAGCAGCCGCAGCCACCCCAGGAGCAGCCGCTGCAGCTGCTGCCTTCGCCCAGTACCAGCCTCAGCAGCTTCAGGCAGACCGCATGCAGTAACTGACCACAACTACTACTATTACTGAGCCTGGATAACAGAAGAGGGGGAGGCTATAGAGAGGAGGGGGGAGGTCATACTCACCCCCAGGACACTACAAGGGGAGAGGTGGGGGGAGAGTGTGAGGAGGGGGGAGGGATGAAGAGTGGAGTGGTGGTCGTCAACCTTGGCTTTAGAACATGCAGCGCTGCTACCAAAAGAGCCTGAAGAGAATAATCTCATAACTGAAGAGAATCATCTCATAACTGAAGAGAATCATCTCATAACTGAAGAAAATCATCTCATAACTGAAGAGAATCATCTCATAACTGAAGAGAATCATCTCATAACTGAAGAGAATCATCTCATAACTGAAGAAAATCATCTCATAACTGAAGAGAATCATCTCATAACTGAAGAGAATCATCTCATAACTGGAGAGAATCATTTCATAACTGGAGAGAATCATTTCATAACTGGAGAGAATCATTTCATAACTGAAGAGAATCATCTCATAACTGAAGAGAATCATCTCATAACTGGAGAGAATCATTTCATAACTGGAGAGAATCATTTCATAACTGAAGAGAATCATTTCATAACTGAAGAGAATCATCTCATAACTGAAGAGAATCATCTCATAACTGAAGAGAATCATCTCATAACTGAAGAGAATCATCTCATAACTGGAGAGAATAGTTACTTCATTATTCAAATATCATCAGTGTTGTCATCACTAAAGTAGTGTTTTTTGTTGTTGTCATTATATCAGAAATATTTAATATTTATTAATCAGGACAAATATCTAGAATTATTATTTAAGATATGACCTCATAACCAACCAAGTTTAAGTTAATAATTTTAAGCATATTTAATGTGTAGTAAATTAAATGTGTGATTTTGTACAACTTTCACAAGTGCACTGAAGTCTAATCAGGTATTTTTCCCTCAAATTTCTTAAACGAGATGGTCAAACCAAAAACACTTTTGGTCACTTTTCACCTTTAATACTTTTAAACCTGCATTTTGAACTATGCAATTTGAACTTGTAAAAGATATTTAGTGAAATATGTCTTCTACAAATATATATATACAGTTAAAGTCGGAAGTTTACATACACTTAGGTTGGAGTCATTAAAACTCTGTTTCAACCACTCCACAAATTTCTTGTTAGCAAACCATAGTTTTGGCAAGTCGGTTAGGACATCTACTTTGTGCATGACACAAGTAATTGTTCCAACAATTATTTACAGACAGATTATTTCACTTATAATTCACTGTATCACAATTCCAGTGGGTCAATAGTTCACATACACTAAGTTGACTGTGCCTGGAAAATTCCAGAAAATGATGTCATGGCTTTAGAAGCTTCTGATAGGCTAATTGACATAATTTGAGTCAATTGGAGGTGTACCTGTGGATGTATTTCAAGGCCTACCTTCAAACTCAGTGCCTCTTTGCTTGACATCATGAGAAAATCAAAAGTAATCAGCCAAGACCTCAGAAAAAAATATTGTAGACCTTAACAAGTCTGGTTCATCCTTGGGAGCAATTTCCAAACGCCTGAAGGTACCACGTTCATCTGTACAAACAATAATACGCAAGTATAAACACCATCGGACCACGTAGCCGTCATACCGCTCACGAAGGAGACGCGTTCTGTCTCCTAGAGATGAACGTACTTTGGTGCGAAAAGTGCAAATCAATCCCAGAACAACAGCAAAGGACCTTGTGAAGATGCTGGAGGAAACAGCTGCAAAAGTATCTATATCCACAGTAAAAGGAGTCCTATATCGACATAACCTGAAAGGCCGCTCAGCAAGGAAGAAGCCACTGCTCCAAAACTGCCATAAAAAAGCCAGACTACGGTTTGCAACTGCACATGGGGACAAGATTGTACTTTTTGGAGAAATGTCCTCTGGTCTGATGAAACAAAAATAGAACTGTTTGGCCATAATGACCAGCGTTATGTTTGGAGGAAAAAGGGGGAGGCTTGCAACCCGAAGAACACCCTCCCAACCGTGAAGCACGGGGGTGGCAGCATCATGTTGTGGGGGTGCTTTGCTGCAGGAGGGACAGGTGCACTTCACAAAATAGATGGCATCATGAGGATGGAACATTACGTAGATATTTTGAAGCAACATCTCAAGACATCAGTCAGGAAGTTAAAGCTTGGTTGCAAATGGGTCTTCCAAATGGACAATGACCCCAAGCATACTTCCAAAGTTGTGGCAAAATGGCTTAAGTACAACAAAGTCAAGGTATTGGAGTGGCCATCACAAAGCCCTGACCTCAATCCCATAGAAAATTTGTGGGCAGAACTGAAAAAGCGTGTGCGAGCAAGGAGGCCTACAAACCTGACTCTGTTACACCAGCTCTGTCAGGAGGAATGGGCCAAAATTCACCCAACTTATTGTGAGAAGCTTTCGGAAGGCTACCCGAAACGTTTGACTCAAGTTAAACAATTTAAAGGCAATGCTACCAAATACTAATTGAGTATGTGTTACGCACGTCGTTTGAATGAGGAGACCAAGGTGCAGCGTGGTAGGCGAACATCTTACTTTTATTAAAATGAACACCGAAAAACAACAAAATACAAAACGAACGTAAAGTTCTGCAGGCTACACAGCAACTATACAAAATCAAGATCCCACAAACTAAGGTGGAAAAAAGGCTGCCTAAGTATGATCCCCAATCAGAGACAACGATAGACAGCTGCCTCTGATTGGGAACCATACCAGGCCAACATAGAAATACAACATAGATTGCCCACCCTAGTCACACCCTGACCTAACCAAATAGAGAATAAAAAGGCTCTCTAAGGTCAGGGCGTGACAGTATGTAAACTTCTGACCAACTGGGAATGTGATGAAAGAAATAAAAGCTGAAATAAATCATTCTCTCTGCTATTTTTCTGACATTACACATTCTTAAAATAAAGTGGTGATCCTAACTGACCTAAGACAGGGAATTTTTACTAGGATTAAATGTCAGGAATTGTGAAAAACTGAGTTTAAATGTATTTGGCTAAGGTGTATGTAAACTTCCGACTTCAACTGTATATAATAATGTTACTATAATAATGTTTGTACCTATGCAAAACAGTGAGCTAGAGGGGTGATGTTAGCTGTCTTCTGTGTTCCTATGGGGGTCAGATCAGATCCAGTGAGGGCAGGACAGAACAGCAACTGGCTTGAAGCTTTTCCTGTCTATAGAAGCTGCTCCTCTCTCTATGTTGGAGCACCAGCTACCACACACACACACACACACACACACACACACACACACACACACACACACACACACACACACACACACACACACACACACACACACACACACACACACACACACGGAATGTGGAGCTTTTATATTCTAGAATGTTTTTCCTAATGTGCCTTAAAATATTGGTATTTGGAAAATATTTAGGTATCTTTTAATTAGAAAAGACAGATTTGCACCCTTTAGTTAGAGTCAGGGAGTAGGCCTGTATTGAATAAATAATGTGTTCATGTTATATCAGAGGTATGTTCTCCAGAGATAGTCACATTGTTATTGTCATGTATGTACTATAGCTACAATGATGATAAACACTAAATATAACGGCATGAAGTAAACCTTTTCTTCATCTATACAACCTATTTTCTTGTTATTTTGTAGATATCTTTCTCTTTCTAATGTGTTCGGACAACGATAGAGAAATGTTACAGCGTAAACTATTAGATATACATTATAATACTCTCTATCCTAGAAAACATATTTTTTTTCCATAGCTGTGATTTTGTTATTTACTTTGTGAGATTGACTGTTTTACAATGTTGGGAACTTTTTATACTTGAACTGTTTCATACAAAGGAATATGTTAACACACGCTATATATTTTTAAGAAGAATACTTTGAATGTCACTGGACATAAACTACCAAGTCTCTCAGAGATTCCAGTACAATATTCTATTTATCTTGCCTTTTCAAATGTGTTGTTCTGCAAATACAATCATTCATTTAATTAGATGAAATAAACAGCCTTTTAGCTACTTATAGTCGTATTGTAGTTTGTACATAATTACACAACTGACAGAAAGCAGTTCACTGTACATCAACCAAGTCTCACCTGATGGGGCACATCCTTCTGTCAAACACTATCAACACCTCATCAGTCTGATCTCTTATTGAGAAGAAACCTTGTCTTATCATGGGGAACGTATTGGAGTTACAGGGTAGGTTAGAAGAAACCTTGCCTTGCCTTATCATGGGGAACGTATTGAAGGTACAGGGTAGGTTAGAAGAAACCTTGCCTTGTCTTATCATGGGGAACGTATTGAAGGTACAGGGTAGGTTAGAAGAAACCTTGTCTTATCATGGGGAACGTATTGGAGTTACGGGGTAGGTTAGAAGAAACATTGTCTTATCATGGGGAACGTATTGGAGTTACAGGGTAGGTTAGAAGAAACCTTGCCTTGCCTTATCATGGGGAACGTATTGAAGGTACAGGGTAGGTTAGAAGAAACCTTGCCTTGTCTTATCATGGGGAACGTATTGAAGGTACAGGGTAGGTTAGAAGAAACCTTGTCTTATCATGGGGAACGTATTGGAGTTACGGGGTAGGTTAGAAGAAACATTGTCTTATCATGGGGAACGTATTGGAGTTACAGGGTAGGTTAGAAGAAACCTTGCCTTGCCTTATCATGGGGAACGTATTGAAGGTACAGGGTAGGTTAGAAGAAACCTTGTCTTATCATGGGGAACGTATTGGAGTTACGGGGTAGGTTAGAAGAAACCTTGTCTTATCATGGGGAACGTATTGGAGTTACGGGTAGGTTAGAAGAAACCTTGTCTTATCATGGGGAACGTATTGGAGTTACGGGGTAGGTTAGAAGAAACATTGTCTTATCATGGGGAACGTATTGGAGTTACAGGGTAGGTTAGAAGAAACCTTGCCTTGCCTTATCATGGGGAACGTATTGGAGTTACGGGGTAGGTTAGAAGAAACCTTGTCTTATCATGGGGAACGTATTGGAGTTACGGGGTAGGTTAGAAGAAACCTTGTCTTATCATGGGGAACGTATTGGAGTTACGGGGTAGGTTAGAAGAAACATTGTCTTATCGTGGGGAACGTATTGGAGTTACAGGGTAGGTTAGAAGAAACCTTGCCTTGCCTTATCATGGGGAACGTATTGGTGTTACGGGGTAGGTTAGAAGAAACCTTGCCTTGCCTTATCATGGGGAACGTATTGAAGGTACAGGGTAGGTTAGAAGAAACCTTGTCTTATCATGGGGAACGTATTGGAGTTACAGGGTAGGTTAGAAGAAACCTTGCCTTGCCTTATCATGGGGAACGTATTGGAGTTACGGGGTAGGTTAGAAGAAACATTGTCTTATCATGGGGAACGTATTGGAGTTACAGGGTAGGTTAGAAGAAACCTTGCCTTGCCTTATCATGGGGAACGTATTGGAGTTACAGGGTAGGTAGGCCATACAATGTACATAGGTGAGGTCCAATGACATGTGAAGGACACAGTCAGGGTGAGAGACTCTTTAGAGGGAAACAGCCGTGCACTGATCCAGTCAGAGGTTGCATCCCAAATGGCACCCTATTCCCTATATAGTGTACTACTTTAGACCAGAACCCTATGAGCCCTGATCCAAAGTAGTGTATTGTATAGGGAATAGGGGGCCATTTAGGAAGCAGACGATGCTATAGAGTTTGGACAGCTGAAGATGGGGACATGTGAGGAAACTACATTCACTTCCAAAGAATGTACCAACTGTAAGAGACACTACTCCTCCGCTCTTAACCGTCAGACCATCTCTGTCTACGTGTGTCAGGTCTGAACAACGGTGGACTGAAGTCTCTTCCAAAATGTTTCTCTTCAAAGATTATTCTAAGACTCAATTCTAAATTTAACTTAAATTAATTCAGGTGAGTCAGTGTCTAGTTCATTTCTATGTGGAATTTGAATGTCTGAGTTTGCCAGTTTGGTTGCAGTCCATGGTGCTACATTCCCATGCTGTTCATGACACTGCTGTTTAGGTGATATATGATTGGCCTGACAAATCAAAACAAACTAAAACCAGGAAGAGGAAGCTGAACTAGACAACTTGTATTATTACTTCACTTGATCATCTGAAGAAGAAAAAATCTTGGTTGGTGTCCTCTAAACATTAACTCTCCAACGAGAGATTTTGAGTCTTGTTGATTACATAATCCCCCTCTCTTGAGAGATTCTGAGGCTTGTTGATTACATTATCCCCCTCTCTTGAGAGATTCTGAGGCTTGTTGATTACATAATCCCCTTCTCTTGAGAGATTCTGAATCTTGCTGATTACATTATCCCCCTCTCTTGAGAGATTCTGAATCTTGCTGATTACATTTTCCCCCTCTCTTGAGAGATTCTGAATCTTGCTGATTACATTTTCCCCCTCTCTTGAGAGATTCTGAATCTTGCTGATTACATTTTCCCCCTCTCTTGAGAGATTCTGAATCTTGCTGATTACATTTTCCCCCTCTCTTGAGAGATTCTGAATCTTGCTGATTACATTTTCCCCCTCTCTTGAGAGATTCTGAATCTTGCTGATTACATTTTCCCCCTCTCTTGAGAGATTCTGAATCTTGCTGATTACATTTTCCCCCTCTCTTGAGAGATTCTGAATCTTGCTGATTACATTATCCCCCTCTCTTGAGAGATTCTGAATCTTGCTGATTACATTTTCCCCCTCTCTTGAGAGATTCTGAATCTTGCTGATTACATTTTCCCCCTCTCTTGAGAGATTCTGAATCTTGCTGATTACATTTTCCCCCTCTCTTGAGAGATTCTGAATCTTGCTGATTACATTATCCCCCTCTCTTGAGAGATTCTGAATCTTGCTGATTACATTTTCCCCCTCTCTTGAGAGATTCTGAATCTTGCTGATTACATTTTCCCCCTCTCTTGAGAGATTCTGAATCTTGCTGATTACATTTTCCCCCTCTCTTGAGAGATTCTGAATCTTGCTGATTACATTTTCCCCCTCTCTTGAGAGATTCTGAATCTTGCTGATTACATTTTCCCCCTCTCTTGAGAGATTCTGAATCTTGCTGATTACATTTTCCCCCTCTCTTGAGAGATTCTGAATCTTGCTGATTACATTTTCCCCCTCTCTTGAGAGATTCTGAATCTTGCTGATTACATTTTCCCCCTCTCTTGAGAGATTCTGAATCTTGCTGATTACATTTTCCCCCTCTCTTGAGAGATTCTGAATCTTGCTGATTACATTTTCCCCCTCTCTTGAGAGATTCTGAATCTTGCTGATTACATTTTCCCCCTCTCTTGAGAGATTCTGAATCTTGTTGATTACATAATCCCCTTCTCTTGAGAGATTCTGAATCTTGCTGATTACATTATCCCCCTCTCTTGAGAGATTCTGAATCTTGCTGATTACATTATCCCCCTCTCTTGAGAGATTCTGAATCTTGCTGATTACATTTCCCCCTCTCTTGAGAGATTCTGAATCTTGCTGATTACATTATCCCCCTCTCTTGAGAGATTCTGAATCTTGCTGATTACATTTCCCCCTCTCTTGAGAGATTCTGAATCTTGCTGATTACATTTTCCCCCTCTCTTGTTAATAATGTAGATGACCTCTGAAACATGAACCTGCTATGTTCCTAGAAGGGTAAGTAGGTGAACTCTATCCCCTGATGTACACATCCCAAATGGCTCCCTACAGTATTCACTATATCGGTCCCTGGTTTAAAAATAGTGCACTACATAGGGAATAGGGTGCCATTTGGGATGTAGTCTAATCTCTCAACCCTTCCTAGAAGGGTCCTTGGTCTGCCAACTTGCAGCCACAAGTCTCTCTGACAGCTACAACTCTCCACTGAGTATTTCATCAGAACATATCAGTTGACCAATGTAAAATATATACCGTATCATCTTTACCATACCCTGATGATAAACATCCACGCTTCAATTCTATTAACACACATCTACATAATGAAGTACACTATACTGTATTCAGAAACCCTTTTTAATGGGGCTTTGACTTCATTCATGGTGTTGAATCTTATGAGATAGTTGATTGGTTGATTGGTTCCTACATGACATTCCCTGCTGTGGTCAGTCAGGAAGAGCAGCTTAAGGTTAGCGGTGTGTGTGTGTGTGTGTGTGTGTGTGTGTGTGTGTGTGTGTGTGTGTGTGTGTGTGTGTGTGTGTGTGTGTGTGTGTGTGTGTGTGTGTGTGTGTGGATGGCAACCAGGCAGGAACAAATGAAGCTGCAAAACCTGCGACTTGACCAGTCAGACAGACAGAGAGGATCCTGGGAACTCCTCTTTCCCCTGTTTCCACCTGTTTAGAATCCTTTTGAATTCCAGGCAAATCGGAACTTCAATGTGGGAATAAAGTTAAGACCACTGATGGCCACGTTAGTCACCATTAGTCTGTTTCAGTGGAATAGAGGACATGGTATATCGTGTTCTATCTGCATTTAAGAGTTACAATACGATACATACATTATTGTTTATTTTCATGGAGATACATTTTGTGAGGCCAAGAGTTGGTCACGCTTGTCCCCATTTTTACGACAGCTGAACCCTATTAGGCAGACAGACAGCTGCAGAATGTCACCTGTCAGGCCTCAGTGTCTGAGTGTGTGCAGGCACAGGGGGGACAGGTGGTGGCCCACAGGCCCTCCTCAGTGGAAGGAGCATAAAGATAGAGGAGTCCTCTTCATATCTGTGCCATAATAGTGTCTTTGACAGCATGGGCAGCGGAATTTAGGCTACAACCCCAGGAATCCCCACCTAGTTGACTATTTTAACTACTTTAAAATGGCGGAAGCATGCTGGAAGCCCTCAATGGTGCTGCCCATGCTAAAACTGTCTTTTGTCCACTAGAGGCCTCTATCATACTCAATGGGAAGGAGGAACAACAAAAGCCCTCTCGTGTTTTGTAAACATTTCTCCATTCTGATCAACGTGAGAAAGAGTTAGACTAGGTCAGTGTCCTTCAATTCAACTCAATGCTGAGCTTGTGGTCAGTTCATTGAATTAGTTGTGTTAATATTAAGCATCCTGATCCAAGACTGGGATTAATTGAAGAACACAGAGTTGTAGTTGATTGAAGAACACAGAGTTGTAGGCGAGAGAGCTGAGGTCAGTGTGTGTGTGTGTGTGTGTGTGTGTGTGTGTGTGTGTGTGTGTGTGTGTGTGTGTGTGTGTGTGTGTGTGTGTGTGTGTGTTCAGATGTGAGATGCTGACATCTAGTGGACATTTGGCCTAGGCTCACTTTTACTTAAAAAAATGTTTTAATAAACTGGCCACTCTAATGTATTAATCCTCATAAATAAACAAAAAAGGTATTATTGGAAGTACTTGTTAAAGGCCCAGTGCAGTCCAAAACATGATTTCCATGTATTTTATATATATTTCCAGGTTGGAATAATACTGTGAAATTGTGAAAATAATGATAATGCTCTTTAAGTGTAAGAGCTGTTTGAAAAGTGGGATGTTGTGGTGGGATGGAGTTTTGGTGGTGACATCACCGTGGTACATTTGTTGACGTGATACATCTGTTGACCAATAAGAAAGAGAGTTCCAAACCTCTCTGCCAATAACAGATCGTTTTCAGTTTTCTCCTACCCACTCAGACCACTCCCAGACAGTCCTTGCAAAATTGTTGTTTGAGAAATTTCTCTTTGCTAAGAAGCTATTTTTGTTTCTTTTTGACCATTTCAATTGAAAACAGTCACAGTAAGGTACTTAATTGTTACGCATAAATGATTTAATATAGAAAAACGGCTGTATTGGCCCTTTAACGATCAAGTTTTAATATTTACTCATCATTGGCCCTATGTTGACATGTGGGCGAGCCCCGCTGCCGCCAGATGGCGCAACTATTCCTCACGTCTTTTGTAATTGTCACGTAAGGAATAATCGCGTCATCTGATGGCAGCAGGGCTAACAGCGTCCCCCAGTTCATTCGAGAAATGACGTGCCTCACGCGGGGCGCGCATGACCTCTTGGACTGAAATATGTAACACAGGATTTAGCGGAACAAATATCGCCTACCGAAAAGGAAAGTAATTTTCTTCTTTCCTTTATAGCTGTTCACACGACTGTATTTCAAACTGGGAGCAACTTGGAAGACGTTTACGGAAAACGTTCAAACTTCATCCACGGAGAATACCGGTAATGTGAGATTGAGTTGTTTGTTGCAGTGGGATTTATATATATATTGTACAGCCTGTTATAGTTTTCCACTTCTACAAAACAACAACGGTTGTCAATGGCGCAGTAATGGTTCTCCACAGCCGTAGTTTAGTCGACTAAACTGATCCTAGATCTGAACTCATGATTCTTGTAACAGTGAAAGTTATTATTGGTAGAAGGGTGCAATTGCGGCCCGAAATTCGGGGCGTTCCTGCATCTGCACCTCTCAATATAATATACAAACGTATGTGGACACCCCTTCAAATGAGTGGATTCGGCTATTTCAGTCACATCCATTGCTGACAGATTGTGTATACAATCAAGCACACAGCCATGCAATCTTCATATACAAACATTGGCAGTAGATTTTTTACATTTAACTAGGCAAGTCAGTTAAGAACAAATTCTAATTTACAATGACTGCCTACCGGGGAACAGTGTGTTAACTGTCTTGTTAACGAGAAGAACGACAGATTTTTACCTTGTCAGCAAACTTTCGGTTACTGTCCCACCGCTCTAACCACTATCTGCCGCCCCCATAGAAAGACTTTACTGAAGAGCTCAGTGACTTTCAACATGGCACTGTCATAGGATGCCACCTTTCCAACAAGTCAGTTCATCAAATTTCTGCTCTGGTCAACTGTAAGTGCTGTTATTGTGAAGTGGAAACGTCTAGGAGTAACAATGGCTCAGCCGCGAAGTGGTAGGACATAAAAGCCCACAGAACGGGACCGCCAAGTGCTGAAGCGTAGCATGTAAAAATCTCTGTCCTTGGTTGCAACACTCACTACCGAGTTCCAACCTGCCTCTGGAAACAACATTAGCACAATAACTGTTTGTCGGAAGTTTCATGGAATATGTTTTAATGGCCGAGCAGCCAAACCTAAGATAAACATGCGCAACGTCAAGCGTCAGCTGGAGTGGTGTAAAGCTCGCTGCGATTGGAAATGCGTTTTCTGGCGTGATGAATCACACTTCACCATCTGGCAGTCCGACGAACGAATCTGGGTTTGGTGGATGCCAGGAGAACGCTACCTACCCGAATGCATAGTGCCAACTGTAAAGTTTGGTGGAGGAGCATTAATGGTCTGGGTCCGTTTTTCATGGTTCAGGCTAGGCCCCTTACTTCCAGTGAAGGGACATATTAACTCTACAGCATACAATGACATTCTAGACGATTCTGTGCTTCCAACTTTGTGGCAACAGTTTGGGGAAGGCCCTTTCCTCTTTCAGCATGACAATGCCCCGTGCATAAAAGTGAGGTCTATACAAAAATGGTTTGTCGATCATTGTGGAAGAACTTGACAGGCCTGCAGAGCCCTGACCTCAACCCCATCGAACACCTTTAGGATGAATTGGAACGCCAACTGCGAGCCAGGCCTAATCGCCCAACATCAGTCCCGGACCTCACTAATGCTCTTGTGGCTGAATGGAAGCAAAACCCCACAGCAATGTTCCAACATCTAGTGGAAAGCCTTCACAGAAGAGTGGAGGCTGTTATAGCCGCAATGGGGGACCAACTCCATATTAATGCCCATGATTTTGGAATGAGATGTCCGACGAGCAGGTACTTTTTTAAAGCTCGGACTCTGGTACAGTGGGTGACGGTAACGCACCATAACGTTGGATGCCAACCGTTGATAAACCCGACAGAAGAGGCGGGGGCAACAACGCTGGTTGCTAGCTAGCTAGGACTCCGGTACACATCAGGCGGGATAGGTAGCTAGCTAGCTAACGATAGCTAGGACTCTGGTACACAGCAGGCGGGGGCGACAAAGGTAGCTAGTTATGATACCGGAGCTCCGAGCCATGCGTTGAAATCGCTAAGCAGCTAACTTCGAAGCAGTGTGCGGAAGCATGTATCACTATCAGAAGTGCGTCATCATCAATTACGTCCGAAGCTTAGTTTGATCATGTGCTTTTTCAAACGGTGTGTTGCAAAATGCGAGATCCCACTGATTTGGCCATTGTCGCTGCTTTCAAACACTGACCTGGACACAGCACTTACAAATATAGTTAGGATTTTGTTCAAAAAGTTTCACCTGACTGGTAGTTTAGCAGGTAGAGTATGGAACATTCAGGGACGTGAGGGATCTGAGGTCGAAACCCGATGAAGGAACACAATTTAGGAGAGAGAAAAAAAGTGAAACCACACTTTCTGCTCAGTTCAAATAATTTGTTTTATTTAGTATAATATAATCTTCTGTCTTCAGCATCCTAAATAATGCCACAGATTCTGTTTGTTTTTTTAAAAGTATTTTGAAGGCAAAAGGGAAGGCATGATGTGAACCTGGTATACCTTCAGAAAGCCTCGATTACCCAGCTAACTAGGATAACGTGTCCTGCACAGATGGCACCAGGGTTGCCAGATCTAGCTCAAATGTAAATGTATTACCCAATGACCCCTGAACCTGAACAAAAGGCCTGAACTAGCCCCCCCCAAAAAATGTTGCAGCAAGAGAGGAGTTGCCACATTTATCCAATAAATCCTTTTCCAGGCTAAGAAGCAAAATATGGTTTTCCATCAAAATAATAATTATTGCGAGTTTAAGAATATGTCACAAGAGAAGATACATTTCCCTTATTAAACTCTCCAGATCATTTTCATCAATGGATGTCAATTTAACTTGTTTAGACTGCTATGCTTAAGCAATAAGACACGATGAGGTGTGGTATATGGACTGTTCTTAAGACATAGCCTTTAGCCATGGTATATTGGCCATATACCACAAACCCCTGATGTGCCTTATTGCCATTATAAACTGGTTACCAACATAATTAGAACTGTAAAACGTTTTTGTCATTCCCGTGGTACACGTCTGATATACCATGGCTTTCAAACAATCAGCATTCGGGGCTCAAGCCACTTAGTTAATAATTGTAAATATAAACTGGGTGGTTAGAGCCCCAAATGCTGATTGGCTGACAGCCGTGGTATATCAGACCGTGTACCACGGGAATGACAAAAACGTTTTACAGTTCTAATTATGTTGGTAACCAGTTTATAATAGCAGTAAGGCACATCAGGGGTTTGTGATATATGGCCAGTATACCACGGCTAAGGGCTGTATCCAGGCACTCCGTCATTCGTAAGAACAGCCCTTAGCCGTGGTATATTGACCATATACCACACCCCCTTGTGCCTTATTTCTTAAATATATCCCGTTTGCGCATGTGGATAACTATATAGATACACCCAACAGGAGAGTTTGAGTGATGAATATTGAACAGAGGATCTCAATCTCTGTGCAAGAAACACTTGGATTATCTTCTACAAAGGAATGTCAGGGAATTTTCTGGAAATTGTGCAGTTATGATGTGCCAGATGTTAAGACTACAAACTGTTATAAATGGCCTATTTTGGAGATTGACTTGTTATTTCAAGAACTGAGCATGAGTAAAACCCTTCGCTTGATATGGTTATCCATAAGAAAGGAGACATTAGAATGCAGTTTATTTTAAACCACCTCTGAGCAAATGTATCTAAAGAGCTCTCGTGCGCCTAAAGCCGTTTTCCAATGCTTTGTCGCCGTTATATCAGTTCTAGAGCGTTAATGATTTATGGAATAATGGTCATTATGGAGGCACCCATCTAAATAGACTTGGTAAGAAGTTGTCACGACGTGCTTGTGTGCTGCTCTGTCTCCGTGTCTCTGCTGCATAACTCTCTCAACCAGTGCTCTCAACATACACACTCACCTTCACTCACTCACTCACTCACTCACTCACTCACTCACTCACTCACTCACTCACTCACTCACTCACTCACTCACTCACTCAGTAACAGCCTTCTCACTGCCTGATAGTCTGCGGAAGCAGGTCACAGTGAAATATATATTGTTTAAGAGAAATGCCATGGCGGCCGCAATGCGATTTAGAAGTATCCCAAAATCCCTCCACCCGCGACCAATACATTTTCACCCCTGACATCGTTTTCAAAGTAGCACAATTTGCAGGAAAATATCAAACATGGCAACCCTGGATGGAACGATAAACCAGATAGTTGACAGGATGTATAAATATGAAGCATCCGTTTGGTGTTTCCATTCACTGAGAGGAAGCCCATTGGCCAGAAGTGGCTCTTGGCTCTGCCCACCTCCCTGCTTGTTCTGCCCACTATGGTTCATTTGGAAACGACAGGCTCTGATCTGTATTGTTAGTTATCACAATATTTGATACCGGCAGACAGTGCCCCTAGCCCCCGAAAAACTCTGATAATACTTTTATTTCCCTTTTGACCCACATTGGAATCGCATTGACAATCAGGGGAAATACAGAATATCAAGTGTCACACAAGAATTAAGATGGCGTGCTTGGGGGGGGGTCACAGTTTATTTTTGGTTATATTATTTTGAGCTCTTCCATTGTAATGAATAGCACACTGCTGTTTGCTTATCATTGTTCTAATCTGGATGATTTCTGAATCATGGCTCTCTCTCTCCCTCGTGATGCACAGTTATTACAGGGTGGATAGAGTATTCCCTGCTCCAGTATCTGTGCATTAGAGAAGCCTCTAAACGGATTCAAACTCCCATTAGACAGCTCTGCAAGCGATCTTACCGAATAGGGAGTTTCGCTCAGCAGCTATGTTCATTTCCTCCCGTTACGGCCTGTATGTACTTCCAAAAAACGTCTAAATAAGAATACAAGCAACCAAAAAAAGGTCATTTTTCAGCACCTCCAATGTATTGAGATGTTGTATCCTTTCTGTTTGTGGCAGTATGAGTGCTGAATATGCATTTCCTTTGCTTGTACATTTTTATTTATACCTTTTTTGGAAGTACATACCGGCCATAACGGGAGTAAATTCAGATTTGTGGTGAGTAAGGAACATATTTTGACATGATGCTTGCAGAGCTGTCTAATGGGAGTTTGAATGTGAGCTTCCTGGGCGTTAGAGAGGAGACCATCATACTCATTGTCGACATCTCTAATGCACAGATACTGGGGCAGGTATCCCCTAGGGATACCAGGATGAACTTTGGTCTCATTTTAAAACCCCTTTTTAGATTAGATTATATACTCTTAAAACCTTTACCATCCTAACCTACTAAGATACCTACTAGGATCCTAACCACCTACCTGACTAGGTGAAAAATCGATGTGCCCTTGAGCAAGGCACTTAACCCTAATTGCTCCTGTAAATTGCTTCTGCTAAATGACTAAAATGTCAAAAGTAACCTTTGTCATTCGTCATCATGTGTCTCTATCTTTAGTGCCCTGTTTCTACAGTCCAGACAAGATCAACACTTCTTGAACCCCTCTCCTAGTGAGAGGAACAGACCTAGTGATGTCCCAACCTGACAAGAATATCTATTCTTCATTGGAGGGGGGCATCCAGCCCCCAAATGTAGGCTTTGGGCAGCCAAGCCCACCAGGATATGGGATGACCTTACCCAACACGCAGGGAATGCCGAACCCATTTGGGGGGCCAGGGCCTGCTCCAGGGGGGATGCCCTTCCCCACGCCTGGTGCATTTGGTCAGCCCATGTACTCCCAGGGTCAGGGGAACCCAGGATATGGGATGACCTTACCCAACACGCAGGGAATGCCGAACCCATTTGAGGGGCCAGGGCCTGCTCCAGGGGGGATGCCCTTCCCCACGCCTGGGGCATTTGGTCAGCCCATGTACTCCCAGGGTCAGGGGAACCCAGGATATGGCACTGCACCTTACGCTCCCATGCCTGGGGCCTACGGTCAGGGCTTTGACAACCCAAATCATGGTGAGTACTTCAAGTGTTAAAGGGATAGTTCACTCAAACTATCTTTTAGTATTTTGTTCATTAGTCCACAAAATGATGCATGACAGCAGTGAAGTTTTCAAGATGGAGCACTTTCAGTACGGAGCAAAAACGATGTGTGTTTTCATTCATTGATGGATAGAAAGGGGCATTGGAAGTGTTTGTGGTCTGATGTGTGTTATCATTCATTGATGGATAGAAAGGGGCATTGGATGTGTTTGTGGTCTGATGTGTGTTATCATTCATTGATGGATATAAAGGGGCATTGGAAGTGTTTGTGGTCTGATGTGTGTTATCATTCCTTGATGGATAGAAAGGGGCATTGGAAGTGTTTGTGGTCTGATGTGCATTGCATTGAGTCTGTCTTTTCTCCCAGACCCAAACACTGGTTACCACAGCGATGATCAACCCCCAGCCTTTAGTGACAATATTTCCTTCTCTCTTGGCACTGGACTGGACGACAAGACCATAAGACGAGCCTTCATCCGGAAAGTAAGGGACAACCTGGATGACAAGAGGCTCCAAATCAGGACCTCAAGCAAACTTGAACTAAAGAAAAAATATAAACTTAAGATAAAATGGTTGTACGTGCATCTGTATAGCCATCATAATAATCAAACAAAATGGCTTCAAACCGTTTTTTAAAGAGCAGAGTCTACATTTCATCTGTATAACCATCATAATAATCAAACAAAATGGCTTCAAACCGTTTTTTAAAGAGCAGAGTCTACATTTCATCTGTAGTTGGAATTCTAGTACTGTATGTATCCTGTATCTAATAGTCTCTGTCTCCTTGTCCACCTACAGGTCTTCATGGTGTTGACCGTCCAGCTGATGGTAACATTCTCCTTTGTGGCTCTCTTCACCTTTGTGGAGGACATCAAAGTGTTCGTCAGGGCCAACACATGGACATACTGGGTGTCCTATGGCGTCTTCTTCGTCTCTCTCATCACCATCAGCTGCTGTGGAGAGTTTCGCCGCAAACATCCATGGAACCTGATTGCACTAGTAAGTTAATAAGACCTGTCTCATTTAAATGGCCATTATTACCATTATATAATTATATACTTTATGGTCCTGTTTTCCAAACTCAGATTAAGACTTTACCTGGAATAAAAAACACCCTCAATGAAGAATAGTATTCGTAGCTGTTCTTTATGGGCCGGTTCTGTACATTTATCTAATTGAAGATGAAAAGAAATGTCTTATTCACTATAAGTTTGCATTGATATGTGCACTGCTACATCATAAGTTGCATAGGTATTGTTGAAGTTGTAAAAGAGGTTGTATGACTCCTTGCCTCTGGTGTTTCCAGTCCATCCTGACCCTGGCTATGTCCTACATGGTGGGGATGATCGCTAGTTTCTACGACACTGACTCAGTCATCATGGCCGTGGGCATCACTGCTGTTGTCTGCTTCACCGTGGTTATCTTCTCTCTCCAGGTCTGTATCCATCTCTCTCTCTCGCCCTCCATCTCTCGCCCTCCATCTCTCGCCCTCCATCTCTCGCCCTCCATCTCTCTCTCTCTCTCTCTCTCTCGCCCTCCATCTCTCTCTCTCTCTCGCCCTCCATCTCTCTCTCTCTCTCTCGCCCTCCATCTCTCTCTCTCGCCCTCCATCTCCCTCTCTCTCGCCCTCCATCTCCCTCTCTCTCGCCCTCCATCTCCCTCTCTCTCGCCCTCCATCTCGCTCTCTCTCTCTCTCTCTCTCTCTTCTCACAGTTCAACATGGCATAGGGTTATCAGGGATGGGGTGTATTCCAGTCAATGTCAGAATTAAAGGTAGACTCAGTGAAATTACATTGCTATGAGCGAGATGCAAGACTTCGGTCACACACAGTATCTGTGCATGGGTATGGGTTCACTTCACGCTGTTAGAGCGTGGTAGGTACGGTACCAAAACAGAGGGGGAGTTGAGCCTCACGCTTCAACGCTCTTAGTTGGGGAAATTGATAAACTACGCTGTTTACTTTGTGCACCTACGTCATATCGCTGAGTGTACCTTTAAATAGCCTTCCTATGGAATCAAATTTAACAGGAATTGACCTGGAATTGACCCTGACCCTGCCATCATAGATACTGGCCCTGTTCAGTGATGGTATTGACCCTGCCCTGTTCAGTGAGGCTAGTGATAGTACTGACCCTACCCTGTTCAGTGAGGCTAGTGATGGTACTGACCCTACCCTGTTCAGTGAGGCTAGTGATGGTACTGACCCTACCCTGTTCAGTGAGGCTAGTGATGGTACTGGCCCTACCCTGTTCAATGAGGCTAGTGATGGTACTGACCCTACCCTGTTCAGTGAGGCTAGTGATGGTCATGACCCTACCCTGTTCAGTGAGGCTAGTGATGGTACCATCATACCCTGTTCAGTGAGCTTAGTGATGGTACCCACCCTACCCTGTTCAGTGAGCCTAGTGATATTATTATTGTTTGATAGTAAATCAGTCAGCTCATTGGCTAATCACTAATATGTCCCTTTGGCATTCTTTCTGACCCGACCTCCGACCCCATACAGACCAAGTATGACTTCACTTCCTGTCACGGTGTGCTGTTGGTCTGTCTGATTGTCCTGTTCCTCTTCGGCTTCCTCTGCATCTTCATCCGCAATAAGATCCTGGAACTGGTCTACGCCTCGCTGGGCGCTCTACTCTTCACATGCGTAAGTCCTTGTCACAAATGCCACCCTATTTTCTTTATAGTGCACTACTTTTGACCATCGTAGTGCACTATTTAGGGAATGGTGCTATTAGGGATGCATACTAAAATCTCTTTCTTTGGTAATGGTCTTGATTATCATAGGTGATGTCTCTCTTCCTGTAGAAACGCTACTGGTGGTGGTAGTAGGGCAACTATTTAAGTATTCATGCAAGTGTTTTGATTGATGGGCCATGGCCAAAGTAATGCCCTATATAGGCAACAGGGTGCCATTTTGTACACAGACTTAGTCATTATTTTGCATGTGTTGTCAGACCAAATCAAGACCTTATCTCACTGCACAGATTTTGCTCAAATAGAATGAGTAGAATGCTAATTCTAATTGTGATAATAGAATGATCATTCTTTTGAAAAATCTTGATTCCAGTTCTTGGCTGTGGACACTCAGCTGCTGCTTGGCAACAAGGAGAAGGCCCTGAGTCCAGAGGACTATGTTTTTGCTGCTCTCTCCCTGTACACTGACATCATCAACATCTTCCTCTACATCCTGTCTATCGTTGGAAGAGCACGGAACTGAGAGCTTCCTCTAAAGGAACCATTGAAGGATGAAGGAGTCTTTTTACAGGAGTTACTAATTTGTTCCCATATCTAGTACAACACCTGCTACTCGTTGTTTTATGTGCCTATGTCTCAGGTGAACACTGCTGTCGCCTGTCGTTCTAAATGTGGTTCCCTATGCGCTTTTAGAGCAGTGGTTCCCAAACTGTGGGGCGCGCCCCCCCTAGCGAACTCAGTCCGGCTTTGAACTTACTCTTGAAAGTTGTAATAGTAGAATGCACAAGGTGACATTTCTAAATAGGGTGGTGCATCATCAGTTCCTCTTGTCAGTCATTGCAGAGCGTGTTTGGGAAACCCTGATTTAGCAGATGTTCTTATCCAGAGCCATGTATTTTTCTATTGCGTTACTATTTTTCTTTGCTAATTTTCGTACTTTTTAACTCTGCATTGTTGGGAAAGACTCGTAAATAAGCATTTCACAGTGAAGTCTATACCTGTTGTATTCGGCGCATGTTACAAAACATTTGATTTAACTTAGTCAGTTCCTTCATCTTGGGTAACTAAACAACCACATATCACAGTCATAGCAAGTAACTCTGCTTGATGGTACTCCCTCATGTTTATTATGCTCAGTTTTACCACAGTCCATACTGGTTTAAATAGTGTAGTGTGAATAATTTAATAATATTTGAATTCAATTTGTTTTGTGATATTTCTGATGTTTGTGAGTCTTTGCAGCTGAATTTGTTGATAGTTATTCAATTAAAACTGAATTGTGATCTCTTTCTTCTTTATCATTGCTGGTGATTACTGGACGCTGCTAAATAGTTTCTAATAGTGTATGAATCATGATTATGCACTTTGGGATATGATGTTTTTTTTTCTAAGCCAAAAGCATGAATGTCAGTTTGTTAATTATATTTTCCAGACATTTGTGCCTAGTTTTCAGCTTTTCAGTCTGGAAAGAAATGTTGTGAGAAATGATTTCCCCTGATGCAATGCAAATGTTGAGCGTCAAGAATGACGTATAGCCTATCTGTTTAGACATCATAAAGGAGATTCTGTAATTATGTTCGATGTGTAATTATGACACATGACATAACGGTGTTAAGTTAAACCGAACGTTCTGACACCCTATTATGATGCTATTTATAACCTATTTCATTTGAGGATTTGATTTATAAGACAGACGGAAAGGGTCTACAAACTTGCAAGTTGTGTCTCAACTGTCTGAACGCCTGAAGTAGGCGCTTGGAGTCGGAGAAGTGTCTGGGTAGATATGGATACAGAGGGGGGCGGTGCGTCATTGCGCTTGGAGAATGAGAAACTGCGGTACGAGAATGACAACCTGAAAATAAGGCTTGGCTTGATGAAGGAAAACTTTGATCTGAAGTCCAAACTGCAAACCTCCGCTCTAACCAGCGATACTCTCAGTGAATCGACAGGTAACTGTTCAAGTATGGTTTACGCATTGCAATCGACATCGATGTGGGTGATGGTGGTGCGTGTGCCGCTCTTTGCCACTAGAGGACGTCCAAGACATGTGACACGTCCGTACCGTTAGAATTAATAAACAGGGTTGGAAAAACTGAAAAATTGGAATTGGATTTACACTATACGGCGTGAAATGAAATTTAATTAATCCCAATATCAGTACTGCCATGCAGGTCCGAGCAAAGCACCAGCTAAAATATTGGACATATAATAATAATAATATTAAGGGTGGCAGATAGCCTAGTGGTTAAGAGCTTTGGGCCACTAACCGAAAGGATGATGGTTCGAATCCCTGAGCCGACGAGATGAAAAACCCTGTAAGGAGCTCTGGATAAGAGCATCTGCTAAATGACTAACATTTAAATAATTTATTCAATTTATAAAGCTCTATTCATTACATAAAGACATCTCATAGTGATGTAAAGCAACAACAACAAAAAACAAACAATTTAAAAACTACATTATGTTCATGAGTTGATCTAAGGACAAGAGACTGAAGGTTGAGAACGTTCATGGTTCCATTGTTTAGACGTTGCCAGATCTTAAAAGGCCTGGATAGATATTTTACCTATCGACTAACCAAATCATATGTTATAGCAATCTGTCAGTCGATGACGTCGCACGCAACCATTGATTGATGCATGCGACGTCTAAGCAACTCATGGCTTGAGTGAGGTCAGCAGAGGGAGGATGTAGTCAAAGGGGAGAGCATCTACATATATTTGCTTATTATTTTTAGCCTGGTTTCTTTTTGTCTCAATTTGTCACCCTTTTTGCATTTAGAATTGATTCTGATGTGTATTTCCTACCCACAGGCAGGAACACAACTATTCAGTGGCAAGACATCGTGGATGAGGACAGATTCAAACATGAGCTGCATCAATCTTCCAAACATCCTCACAGAACGTCTTCCCTGGTTAACCTGGAGTCCTACACCAAGAGCTGCATGTGCACAGACCCACGAGAACATGAAGATACTGCAAGCTGTTCTTACGTCATGTCTCAGAAGGTGAAAGGTGTGTGAAATGGTCGTTTGCTCATTACAATGTTGTGACATGATCCTTAGAGAAAAATGTTAGTCAGAAATTGAATCACCATTTTGTATCAACTGAGCTGATTATGACAATATTGTAATAGCAGAATAGAATAGAAAAATATGTATTCAAAACTATTGTGTTGGTCCCAAATTGCACCCTATTTCCTATATAGTGCATAACTTTTGAGTAGGGCCTATAGGGGCTCTGGTCAATAGTAGTGCACAATATAGGAAACAGGATACCGTTTGGATGTTGTTTAGAATATGAACATTTTGTTAAACTAGCTGTGGATGAATGTTGATGTTGGTGTAATGAGATCTATTGAAGTAATCCATGCAGATTCAGAGGTTGGTGTAATGATGTTATTGATTCAGATCCAGAGCGGTTGGTGGGGGAGATAGCCTTCCAGCTGGATCGAAGGATCCTGTCCTATGTATTCCAGGGCCAGAACAGACTCTATGGGTTCACTGTGCTCAATATACGAGACAAGATCATTCAGGTGGGAACGGTGTGTGTGTGTGTGTGTGTGTGTGTGTGTGTGTGTGTGGTCATTCCAGTTTTTGAATTATAAGAAAGTTGAACAACACATTCCTTCTGTCAGCTAAGGGATAATAGACTAGTTGAACAACAGGGTGTGGTTGTGTGCCATGTAGTCATTTCAATGATTCACACACAGATGGAAATCAAAGCCTCCCAAACCGGTTTATTCCCAGGTCAAAATGGTTTTCCATTTCCTAAGAAGTTAATTCCAAATCTGTTCTAAACAAATGTGTAAGAGAGAGTTGGATAATGACATGTACAGTATAACTGAATTAGAAACTCTACAGGCTAATCCCCCACTCCCATGAGGTTGTTCTGCGTCCCAAATGGAACCCTCTAAACTATATAGTGCACTACTTTTGACAGCGTGTGTGTCCCAAATGGCACCCTATTCCAAATGGAGCCCTATGTGGACCCTGGTCAAAAGTAGTGCACTCTATTGGAAATAGGGTGCCATATGAGACTCAAACCAAATGCTTGACCCCCGCCCTTTTCCTCAGGTGTCCACACACCCTCTGACGGGGAAGGTGGACGAGGGCTACAGGCTCCAGCTGTCCCAGCGCCACGCTGAGCTGATGGCCAAGTTGAAGCAGCTAGGCTATAGTATGACTCTCCACCCCCCCTTCACAGAGTTCATCATCAACACCTACGGCATCCTGAAGCAGAGGGCTGACTCCTACAGCGCCCAGGAGCTGGGATACAACAGGTGATGATGTAGCTCCCATGTAGTCCCTTCAGGGTACAACCTCGGCTGTGATGTCAGAGCTCACCTTTCCTGCCATCAGGTTGGAGGTGTCAGACAATTACTGTAAAGGCTGCACTGCACGCTTCAGGAGGAGTTTCATCCCTGCGGGGGGGGTTTATCAACATGAATCATTAACAATTCTATGAAGCTTCCTCCTATATGTGCCGGTGTGGGGGGGGGACTGTTTACTGTTGTTTGTTTGCTGCCATGTTACAATGTGATTTATGTAATGTGTGGTTTGTGTATGTAATGTGTGTTTTTGTATGTAATATGTGGTTTGTGTATGTAATGTGTGGTTTGTGTATGTAATGTGTGGTTTGTGTATGTAAGGTATGAGTTGTAGTAGGATTTTCCTCTTGTAGGACAATAAACAACAATCTAATCTCAACAGCCCGGACTTCCTCAGGAGAGTAGTTATCAACACAGCCCCCTCCAAACTGCTGAAGGATCTCCTGCTGCTGTTCAGTTGCCTCTCTTTCATGGCCAGGCAGGACGCCAAGCCCCTCTTCCTCTGGTAGACGGGCTGGGAATAGCTCTGGTCCCGGGCGTTACGTGCAGCTTGCTGATTCTGAGCCTTTTATAAATGTTTAGGACCAGAGCCAGACTGGGACGGCCACTGAAACCACCTCCCTCCACAGCAGAGCAGTCGTCTGTGGAGAGTCAAGGTTTTACACTATAAACAAATGACTCAAACCCTTAACGTGTCTAAGCTTGTATTGCTTTGGAGACAAGCGCTCTCTCATACAAACTTCACTCCGCAGACAGGACAGCTCTGCATCTCCTGCATTGGACCATTTCCTAATTTAGCCTTTTTTTTTATTCATATTTTCCGTTCACTTGGTTTGTTGGTTGGTTGCACTGAGGCTGGCTTTGTGAGTTACCTGACATTATATTTCCATATTGAAATGACAGACATGGAGAAACCTGGACAGAATAAATACTTCCAGGGCTCTTTGGGCCATTTAAAATGCATTTCATCAAAGAAAAAGCAGTCTGCTTAAGTAATGTATACACAACTAATTTTCATATACACTGAACAAAGTTTAAACAACGTAAAATATTGGTCCCATGGTTCATGAGCTGAAAAAAAAAATCCCAGACATTTTTCATACACACAAAAAGCTTATTTCTCTCAGATTTTGTGCACAAATTTTGTTTACATCCCTGTTAGTGAGCATTTATCCTTTGCCAAGATAATCCAGCCACCTGACAGGTGTGTCATATCAAGAAGCTGATTAAACCGCATTATCATTACACAGGTCCACCTTGTGCTGGGGACAATAAAAGGCCACTTTAAAATTAGCAGTTTTATCACACAACACAATGCAATAGATGTCTCAAGTTTTGAGGCATGGTGACTGCAGGAATGTCCACCAGAGCTGTTGCCAGAGACATGAATGTTAATTTCTCTGCCATAAACTGCCTCCAATGTCATTTTACAGAATGTGCCAGTACATCCAACCGGCCTCACAATCGCAGACCATGTGTAACCACGCCGGCCCATTCACATCCAGCTTCTTCACCTGCAGGATCGTCTGGGTGGGGGGTGCTGAGGAGTATTTCTGTCTGTAGTAAAGCCATTTTGTGGGGAGAAACTAATTCTGATTGGCTGGGATTTGCTCCCCAGTGGGTGGGCCTGGCTGCCAAGGGGGTGGACCTATACCCTCCAAGGCCCACCCATAGCTACACCCTGCCCAGTCATGTGAAATCCAATGATTAGGGCCTAATTAATTTCTTTCAGTTGACTGATTTTCTTATATGAACAGTAACTCAGTAAAGTCTTTGAAATTGTTGCCTTTCAATATTGTAACGACCCTTATAAGCGCGAATCCGCGCTTAATAACCCTTTTACTGTTCATATAAGGAAATATGTTCAGCTCACTTGTCATTTCAGACGAGCACGCACACGGTGGGAAATAAGCAGCATGCACGCGCAAACTGTCTAGACTGGAGTTGGCTACTCCCCGCGCGGGACAAGTATTAAACTGGTCGCTGGAATCCTTGTATTCTGTTTTATACAGGAATATTGAATGAAAAATATCCACAGAATGACAAGGCCAACTTAGCAGTAGCCATGGTTACATGTATTTAGACGGATAAATTCACATTTTATGAAGGAAGTGGACTCTTCTACGCAGACAGGTAAGAATATAGGTGCATAGTTCATGTTAACGTTTGCTAACCTAGCTAAACTATTTTAGCTAGCTAGTAGCTAACATTAGTCCACGAACGTGTGGCTATGCAAATGTGTAAGACAAAATTGTCTTGTTTATGAATGATACATTGTGCATGTGAGCACCTGCTACCTAGCCCAAATTAGTGAACATTTTCAAACTGGTTGAATTAGCCAGGTAACGTTAGTACTCCCAAGTTAACGTTAGCTGGCTAGCTAGCTAACCACGCCACGTCAGTTGTGAGAACAGCATTTGGGGCGAGTCGATCATTTCAAAGTAACAAGCACACACAGCGAGAACTTGAGAATCAATCGATATCACATTCATTCATGACTGATGTTGGTTGGCATGAGTGTCAGCAGAAATGCGCGAACTCAGGGGCGTCATTGTCGGAAGGTGTGGGTCTTTTTGGAGCCTTTGTGTGGACTATTTTGAACGTTGCACCGACCACTAGTAGTATACTACACATCTGTCGCTATAGCGATTAGTAAATTCGTGCAGATGGTGACGTCTGGATTAACAGTAGTTTGGGTAAGATACCTGTATATTCTTCTCCTCTTGCCCTCCTTTCCAACAATGTCTGTCTATCCACCAACCCAGCCCTTCATGTGCGCGCAGCCCAGTAAGCCAATGTAATCTGCCTTTCTACTCCAATTGATCCCGTGTACTATGACGCACCACCTGTCGCCCAGCCCCCTTGGGTTGATTAGGTTTCCCGAACGGGAGTCATTTCCTTGACAACCACGCAACTTCATGCACTATTGTTGATAAAACGTTTACTGGAGACAGGAGATCAAGTGGAGACATAGGACGAGGTGGATATTTGTATAATAAGGCCGTTTAATTACATGTAAAAATATCTTAGTACATCGTGCACACGGCCCCCTTCTGTCTGATTCGTATGGAATCGTCGGACAAGAGAGCGCTCTAAAACAGTACATTCAGATTATATAGGCAACTAGCAAAGTAGGTTGATCTTGTCGTCTGGCCTTCCGATTGGTCGATCTGGGTCGTGGGTTGTCCTGTCCGGGCCTGATGTCGACATTCCATTGGCTCTTCCCACAGTCCTTTGTCTTGTGCTCCAACCTTGAGTTGTGTGTGTCTGTGGTTGTCATGGGGGAGGGGAGTTGTGTGTGTCGGTGGTTGTCATCTAATGAGACCAGCATATGTCCAAGAGAAAGAGGGGGTGTGTGCATGTTGTGTCAAGTATAGCTAATGTTGAGCAGTTGTTAAAACAAGTTACCAATATCTAATACAATTTCTTACAAATCCCCCTCTTCACGTCTTATAGACGTGAATAAACTAGTTAAAATTTGTCAGAAGACAAATTTTGATTCCCCCTCTTCACGTCTCACAAGAGACGTGACATAAAAGTAAAAAAAAAAAGACAAAGCTATGGGATAAAATTTGTCAGAAGACAAATTTTGATTCCCCCTCTTCACGTCTCACAAGAGACGTGACATAAAAGTATCTTAGTCCTCAAATAGATAGACAGGTCCAGCTTCCCCATCATCAAGCAATGGGAACATTTGGGCCCTTTCCTGACTAGGGTCTATGGCGGCAGTGATAACACGGCTAGCAAGCGTCCGCGCACATGGAATGCAACAGCATCCACAAAGTACAAGAATGCCTGCAAAAACGGAAATAGATACTAGGATAGAGGAAACCAGCGTCTTATATTTACCAAAGGCATCCATCCATGAGTCCCACATAGAAGTGTCCACTCCAGAATGCTGTTTCATCTTACCATTAAGGGCACGAAGTCCCTCTAATGCTACAGTCAGACTCCCATCCGTAGCTGTGTTATTGGGAATGAAAGTACAACACTGCTCACCAAACATTGCACAGACCCCCCCGCGTTCAGCCAATAACATATCAACCGCGATTCTATTTTGAAATGCCATCAGGGATGTGGCTGCCAATTGTCCATGGACCGCCTCGAAGCCTTGTTGAGTCCAATTTCCCAGTTTCTGGACATTAAAATGAATGTAGTTAATTCTGTCCACATTTTTATTAACTGTACACCACCAACAGACAGAAGATTCAAACCCAGCTGTCACTTGGTCCACCAGTTTATATTCATCTGGCACCCCCTAGGGACACCAATATCATCAATGTAAGTTGAGTCGTAAATGAGCAAGGACCAAAAAGGAGACCACTCCAATAACTACACCTGGAGTGGCCAACCACACATTAGTAAACCAAAAAACGAGAATATGTTAAACCCTCAGGTCCATCCCTCTATACAACCTGTACCAGGTGGGCTCGTCGCCACCCGGGAACTTCAAACCTTCACAATAGGGAGGACAAACATCACTTTTTATTCATTCGACAACATCAACTACCGCAAACCAAGGGTCCTCCTCTGTCAAGCCCACTCTCCTGCGGAAGCTTGTTTTCGTATCAGCCTCTCCAACTGGAGCATCAAGCAACGGCATCATACCAGAGGCCCTTGCCACATCTGTAACAGACTTCTTCAAACAAGGTATGATACAGGCAACACAAAAATGAAAAACAACAACTAGTGTCAGAAATCCAGTAATCATCATTGCAGTGTACTTACCAAAACAACCACCCAGCCAGGGGAACAGTCCACTCTCCTCCACACCTGCAAGACCCTTCATCTCCACTGATAACCTTGCCAACCCACTCAGAGCTTTTGAAATGCTCCCATCCGGACTAGTATTGTTAGGGACAAACATGCAACACTGTTCTACAATCTTTTTTCATACACCTCCCTGGTTGGCCAGACTTATGTCCAGTGTTAGTCTATTGTGTCTACTGGTTTGAGAGGTAGCATCCAATTGTTCAGCCATCCCTGTAAGTGCTGTGTGGGTGTGTTTAACAAATCATCATTAATTATAGTAGATATAATTGATCCAGACATTTTGATTTTGTACCAACAATAGCTGGGCCAAATGATGGGCATCAGATGCCACAGGCCATCTTTCCTGTTTAACGTCTGGTATTCGTGGGGAACCCCTATTGGGACCCCAACAGGTTGGTGTGCATGTTATCTGTACCCTCGGACCAAGGAGCGTCACGGTTCTGCCGTCTCCTGGGTTGGTACCGAGTCTCTGTGTCATGTGCAGCTCCCAGAAGTTGGTTAGCTATAACCTCAATAATAGGCAATGGTGGTATCAGACTGGCCAAAACACATGTGCAACAACAATTTCCTTTCAAAATGGGGTCAACCGCCTGGCAGGTCCACACATCCACCATACATCAGCAACACCTCTAGTTAATAGTGGCATTAGTGATGCAGGTAATAGTAGGGAGCCTTCCATAGTCTATACCTCTACCTGTACCAGTGATACAGCTGTTATATCCCCCATATGCCTTAACTCCCCACGGTACCTTCTGGGGAGGGACTTCTGGGAACACAAGACTCAGAGTTTTACACAGAGTTGAATTTGGCTTGAACTTTCCAATATGCACATCCAACCTTCCCCATTACTTAGGACAAATGGGTGAGCAGTCAGAATAGGTCTGGCATGTCCACATACGACACAGTCCTTTCTATTAAGTGTTTTGTAGGCCAACCACATATTCTCCCTTTCCTCATAACCAGTTTCAGTCCCCAATTGGTCACTATCTGAGATGTCTTTTATATTTATTATCTGTACCAGATTGGAGAGCTTAGGTGATGGCGTGGGACTTGGTCTTGAAGTGGTGGAGGAGGCCGGCTGAACCCTGGTCTGTTGGAACTGGTGGTGGTTCTGGCGGCACTGTGATGGTAACATCCCCATCGTATCCTAATCAGACAGCTCAGGACTACAAGCAGTCCTGTAAAACCCCACCCTCTCCCAGAGAACACATCATTAGCCAGAGATCAAACAACACTTTCACTTCTATGAACGTACACAGTGTTGAGAGGTCGGGGTCAGGGATTCTTCATTAAGGAGTTGATCCCCGAGCTCTATTAGCAACGGTTCTTCTCCTTAACTCTGTGATCATTCGGCAGTGTCAGTGTGTCTCACCCTCCAAGTGCGATATGCCCCCAGGTCGAGTGATTCACCTTCTCCCTTAATTCACCTGCAATGCATAAAATCTTGGACATACAGGTTTGGTTAACAAACAGTTTCTCATTTGTTCTATCTGATTATATATTTAACTTCTATGCCTATTTTTTAGCTAGAAATTTTTAATTTTAAATAAGTTTATTATCCAATAGGCCCCATCCTATCCTAGACCACAATGTACCCTCCCCCGTTTGATACCTGGCTCTGGCCAGGTATCAACCTTACCTACTCTAAATAATGACTTAGTACATCATATTATAGGAACGTCCCTTTTATTCGCCGCATATCCAATTCTCCCTTGGGCGTACATTCATATCTATTCTTTTCCAATTCTCTGTCAAGTGACTTATCTACTTTAAAATGTATCTGTGCTGCTTATATGTGTTAACCCCCTTCTGTCCTATCTTATTTCACAGCCTACCTTGCTCATTTCCCTGGTCCACCCTCCCCACTCTACTCTCAAACCTTCAAGGTCTCAACAGTGCGGGGTAGACCCATCTGTCTGCCTTTTTCTAATAATAGTCAATAACAACTATGTGTTCTTTTGCAATATTAACTAAGTGTCTCACTGTTTTGACTTTATCTATCCCAAATGGATTTAAAAATAACAACATGTCTTATAGTGTCAATCTCTAAAGTCCTTACATAACCTTAATAAACCTATCTCTATCTTCTAATGGCCAATACAAATGCTTACCTTATGGTCAAGAGTTATAAACTCTATTATAATCAATTTACCTCAACTAGTATCCCAAATGACACAAATTCATTATTCTCACTACATTTCCCCGTGAGTGATCAAGTCACCGGAAAATGCAACGAAAACAGAAAATAGGTCAAAAGGTTACACCTACATTCGTGTTCCATACCATATCCAGACATACCAAAAGAACCCTTTATCTTCTCAAAGTCCCTTGCCTAAATAAAACTCAGAAAGTAAAACTCCTATTCCAATATGAGTGTATTCCTTTAAGATATCTTGTCTCTGGGAACACGGAAACCCTTATCCTAAAGATTTAGGAATATCACAAATAAGGGGCCAGATATCCCTAGCCTTGCCCAGGGAGGGAGAAATGTCCCTCTAACTGGGCGAGGTTTCTTTTTGCAGGGGAGGCGGAGTTTGATGCCGCATCCCCTGAGTCAGGAATGTCTTAATTAAAAATCGAATTTAGCTGTTTAAATCAGCTCTGACTTCTGTCAGTGTTCTAGAAGGAATTGGAGCTGGAGTGCAATGTGTGAGGTGGTGCCAAGGTGCGCCTGATTTACCTTTGACCTGAACTGAGTGTGAAGTAACCTCCTTCACTTCGTACAGTTCAGTCCACCTGGGTTCCAGCCACTTTCTCTTGTGGACTTTTACCCCACCCAGTCACCAATTTTTACCTTCAGTGATGGCGGATCTCCCGTCAGCTCCCCCATTTGGACCTTGTGAATCTGTGTGGAGAGAGCTGCAGAAAGTTCCGTCAATTATCAGACATTACAATTTGTTATACATCAAGGGCGGGCATATGACCTCCCTCCCTTGGTGGACCAAGCATGACTCTTCCAGCGATTATCTCATGAGGAGAGAGATGGGTGCCTGCACCTGGAGAGGCTCTCATGGCCAGCAACGCCAGGGGCAGGGCTTCAACCCAAATCAACTTCAAACCTGCACATACATTTGATTGGCGCGTTCCACGAGACTTTTGAGATTGTGGCCTGTACACTAACCCAAACTTGTGCACAATACCCAATCTTTCCTCCACCTGTCTCAGGTGTTGGTTACTGAAATGGGACCCGTTTGTCGGATCGGATTTGCCTTGGAACTCCATACCTTGGTATGAGTTCGGTTTGCAGCCACTTAATGACCGATTTTGCATCCTCCCTTGCTGTTGGTATTGCCTCAACCCATTTAGAGAACCTGTCTACCATAACTAACAGGTACCTTTTTCCATTTGTCACATTGTCTTGCCCCATATCTGTGTAATCTATGCTGATGTCCTGAAAACAAGCATTTGGGACTGGGTATGAACCCATGGGCGTTTGATATGGTTTCTTTGGATTGTGGCTACCACAAATGCTACACTCGTCACAGAACAAATCTGTCATGTCTTTCATGTGGGGGTGCCACCAGATGTGGGACACCTTCTGTAAAGTCTTCAGTTTGCCTTCGTGTGTGGGCCCATGAGCTTCTCGTATTAGTTCTGGACAGAGGTTTGCAGGGGCCACTAGTCTGCCATCATGGCATCTCCACAGTTCATCAGGTCCTTTGGTGGCCCCTTTCTGTCCCCATACTGAGTGTTCATAGGGTCCTGCTGAAAACTGGAGTTCTTTTATGTGTTGCCCTGTGAGCTCAGTCCGAGCTGGTTGGATCTGAAGTATCATTTGTCTCGGGGTGTATCCACCAGCTTTCTTGGCTGCTTTGTCAGCTGCATCATTTCCCTCGCTGACTCTGTTTTTCAGTTGTTGATGTCCTTTACACTTCATGATGGCCACCTTCTTAGGTAGTGAGACTGATTTAATCAGTTTTTCCATCTGTGTCTTGTGTTTGATTGGCAGGTTTCCTGTGGTGGTGAAGTTGCGTCTAACCCATTGTGGTCCATCAGTATGGACTGCTCCATGAGCATACGCTGAGTCGGTGTAGATGTTTACAGTCTTTCCTTCAGCTCTTTCCAGAGCTTGTGTCAAACCTATGATTGCAGCTAACTGGGCTGATGCAGGTTGTGTGATGATGGCAGATTCCAAAGTCACATGTGATCTATCCGGGAGCTGCTGCACCACTGCGTATGCTGCTATGTTCCCTTCCTCTCCTCTATAGCAGCATCCATCTGTGTATAACCATAGGTCCGGGTTGTTGAGTGGTTCGTTCCCCAGGTCAGGTCTCAGTTTCAGTTCTTGTGCAGCTCTTTCTGCACAGGAGTGGGGTAGACCTTCTTCAGCATTGAGTGCGTCTGCCATGTTTTTGTCAGTGTTGACAAAAGTGATGCGTGATTGTGTGCATTTATTCTGGATTTTTGTTTTTCTTTCAGCGCTGAACGTGAATTCTTTGCTCATCAGATATGCTGCAACTCCATGGTGGGTGTGGATTTCTAATGGATGGCACATTACCAAGTGGGCTGTTTTTCAATAGCTTTTGCCACTGCAGCTACATACCTGGAGCATATGGTTTGTCCTAGTTCAATGTGGTCCAGTTTGTAGGAGTGATACATCAACACTCTACTCTCCCCCTCTTAGTCTAGGGGCGTATTCTCGTCCCCTATTGGCCAGAAACTGGCTTTGGGCCGGGGTTATTGGGTGCGGACACTGTCGCACCATGTGCCCAGCTTGTTTACAATTATGACAGCTTCCATAAGATCCAGAGTACCTCTGGGGCTGTCCCCATGTGGGTGAATAGTTTGATTGTGGTAGTGGGTAGTAGGGTTGTAGAGGTGGTTCCGACGAAGGGTATGGCTGAAGCGGGTAGGCATACGGCAGTTGGAATGGCTGCTCCTGGGGTGGGTGTATAGATGGTCCCTGCTGGGTGAAGATGGGTAGTTGTTGTTGCTGTATCATTCGGGAAACAGTTTTTTCAATAATTTGTGAGATTTCTTGTTGGTCTTCAGCCACCATCTGTTTCTTGGGTTTCTCTCCTTTCTGGGCCTCTTTCAATTGTAGTTTCAAAAGTTGTACCTGTAGGGACTGGATTTGTGTTTCAGCCCCTCCCTTATCCTTATTGTATTGGGTAATGTGGTGATGCACATGGGAGTTGAACTGAGCCTGGGGAAGTGCCATTAACCCCACAGTGCCCCTGAGATGGGTTGGGGCCGATGGGGCTGCTGTGGTGGTAGGTGGGGCGTCATTATTGTTGGGCCTGCCCTCTTTGGTGTCAGATGGGGCTCCAGTGACCACCCCCATCATGTCAGGTTTCCTGTAAGGGAGTGCTCTTCTAATTTCTTCAATTGCCCAAATTCCTATTTTCAGCTCAGCCTCTGCTCTTTCCCTATGCTTTGTTCCTTCCTTTTTAAATAAGTGACTCTTATTCTTTTCAACTTCACTTTCTATCTCTTCCTTTACTGCTTCCCCTAATTCTTTCTCCATAGTGAGGAGTTGCCCTTTTGATGGGGCCGCCCCACTAAGGTAACCTGCTTGCATCCATTTTAGCCTCACTTTTTCCCAGATCTTTTTAATGGCCTTATATTGTATTCTCCCCCCTGCTCTGTCTTCCATTCTCTGATCTAAGTATTCATTGAATTTGTGTTTGGGGACGATGGTCGTGGCCATTTTGTCGTTAAGCTATGTCTGGGTCCATTAATATCTTTGTATACTTTAGCCCGTCACTGATCGAAACCAGCGAAGTGTCCTTGGCTCTACCACCGACCAATCTCGTGTCTGACCCGCGTGCACAAAGAATTTTATTACCGTGTATTCGATGAATTATTTTTCGTTTTCCAACAATATTTCAGCTATATCCTTTTGGAACAAATACTAATATATTCACGCGCTCCTGATATAATTGGAATGACAATTTTAGGTACTTATATTCAAAAATTATTATTGCTTTTTGCTTATTCAATTAATTAAATACTTTGGCAAAATATTTCAGAACTGTCCTTTTGGTACAATATACTAATGAATTCAAGCGCTCCTTATATAATTGGAATGACAATTATAGGATCTTTCATTCGAAAGTTGTTATTGCTTTTAACTTTTTTCGATTAATTTGAACTTTTTCGATTAATTAAATACTTTGCCAAAACATTTCAGAAATTTCCTTTTGGGACAATATACTAGTATATTCTAGCGCTTCTAAAATAATTGTCAAATTAATTCTAACCCTTAAGGATTTACCAACAGCACGAGAGGGAAAAATCAGGTCAACTATATCAGCAGAAAATAGCTGCTTCACAGCAGCTCACACATTCTGACTCGGCGGTCACTTTAACACAGCCTCAACTTAGCATATGGCTAATTAGTAGCAATCGGTCTCGTGGAACGTTCAATCCCCCACATTGCGCCAACACAACTTACACATACAATATCACATTAGATTCACGGTAACACCTAGCTAAATAGCTATTCTAAATTATGGATTCTTCACGGTAACCCCTAGCTGATCGACTGTCAGGTATGGCCCGACTATGTGAATCCTTATAAAGCTTATTCTTCACTGTACACCTACTCGATCAGCATACCGAGTAGTGCCAGACTATGTGAACAAGTCTTTGAATTATTATTATTATTTTTTTATGGGTCCTCACGGTAACACTTAGCTGATTGCCAATCTAACTATTGCCCGACTATCTGGATCTCATAATTATGGATTCTTCACGGTAACCCCTAGCTGATCGACTGTCAGGTATGGCCCGACTATGTGAATCCTTATAAAGCTTATTCTTCACTGTACACCTACTCGATCAGCATACCGAGTAGTGCCAGACTATGTGAACAAGTCTTTGACCTATTAATACTTAGATATCTTTACACAATGCCTTAGATTCTAAACAATTCCACATAAATTTAGCAACAATTCACACTCACCACAGTACTTCTGATCATTGAATTTGGATATTGGCTATAATACAATATACAGATTTTGATTAAACAGGCATCTGCTTACCTTTTAGTTTCGAGCTCTTTTGATCAGTTTCCTGGGTGAGTTGAATCGCGATTCTCCTTCGAACAGGTCACCTCTCCTTCTGGAATCTTTCTCCCACGTGTCTCCTGTCTGATCAATTTTCTATGGACCGAATTCAAAGATGTCTTTTACCATCCTCTGCTTACCAAGTTTTGTTGATAAAACGTTTACTGGAGACAGGAGATCAAGTGGAGACATAGGACGAGGTGGATATTTGTATAATAAGGCCGTTTAATTACATGTAAAAATATCTTAGTACATCGTGCACACGGCCCCCTTCTGTCTGATTCGTATGGAATCGTCGGACAAGAGAGCGCTCTAAAACAGTACATTCAGATTATATAGGCAACTAGCAAAGTAGGTTGATCTTGTCGTCTGGCCTTCCGATTGGTCGATCTGGGTCGTGGGTTGTCCTGTCCGGGCCTGATGTCGACATTCCATTGGCTCTTCCCACAGTCCTTTGTCTTGTGCTCCAACCTTGAGTTGTGTGTGTCTGTGGTTGTCATGGGGGAGGGGAGTTGTGTGTGTCGGTGGTTGTCATCTAATGAGACCAGCATATGTCCAAGAGAAAGAGGGGGTGTGTGCATGTTGTGTCAAGTATAGCTAATGTTGAGCAGTTGTTAAAACAAGTTACCAATATCTAATACAATTTCTTACACTATTGATTTACCTCACTAGTGGAGCCAGGAAAGGTCTGAAAACACCCTCTACATGTCCTGTCTGTGTGTTGTGTTCTACGTTTACTTCCAGTGGATTGCAGAGTCTCAGTCAGATGGTGAATAACCAGAGTGAGGTGAGCAGCTGGGAGCCCTGATGCCTGCTCTCCCTATTTGTGTCCAGAGGTGACTGAAGGAGGGAGGCATGTCTCTGCGGGAGTCCCCATTCCCCAACTGCTTTGTGGAGGGCCTCCATGCAGTGAGCTGGGGTCTCATCCTGCCCTGCTTCTGGTTCCTGGACCGCCTCATTGCCGTCTGCATGTCCACCAGCCTGGAACGCACCCAGCGGCAGGAGCAGGAGTGTTACCTCCACCCTCTCAAGGTGTTCTTCGGCTTCATCCTCTTCCTCGCCCTATTCCTGGTCACAGCTCCCCTGGCCTTCCTGGGGTTCCTGCTTTGGGCTCCCCTCCAGGCCGCCCGAAGGCCCTTCTCCTACCACCAGGAGCCGCCATCGAGGCCAGCACCAGCCGAGGAGGGGGAGAGGAACCTGGGCTTTGAGGCAGGGGCCAACAAGGCCACTTTTGGTTTTGCTACTGCCAACCTGTGCCTATTGCCGGACGGCATCGCGCGCTTCAACAACCTGGGACACACGCAGCGCCGTGCCACCGCCATCGGCCGGAGCATCGTGCAGGGCGTGAACCGGCCACACATCCGAATCTTCGTGGACTCTCCCAGTAGCTGTGGCACCCTCAGCCCCTCCAGTAGCCTGCTCCCCGGCCCCTCCACCACCAGCCCTGCCTCATACGGCGCTACAGACCCAGCCTGCCAGCCGCCACCCCAGGCCCATTCAGACGAGGACCAAGCTGACGGAGCGGTCCCAACTACGACGCCCCCCAAGCCCAGTGACTCAAACTATGTGGTGTACGTGCCCTGTGACGACACTGAGGAGTCTTCCCATTCTCCCGCCCCCGTCATCAACACCAACCACAACTCCAATCAGCAGGACCGGAAGGGCCACAGGAACCCTCCGCGGGCCCTACGCACTCAGGGGGTCGCCCAGCGCGGTCAGGCTGGGCCAGACGACGTGCCCTGGGAGGTGTCCTCTCTCTTCCCGGCCAATGTGGACATCCTGTGTCTGGAGGAGGTGTTTGATAAGAGGGCAGCTGTGAAGCTGACCAACACCCTGGGGCCCCTGTTCAACCACATACTGTATGATGTAGGGGTGTACGCCTGCCAGCCTCCTGGCAGCTGCTCCTCCTTTAAGTTCTTCAACAGTGGCCTGTTCCTGGCCAGCCGTTACCCAGTGCTGGAGGCCCAGTACCACTGCTTCCCTAACGGCTGGGGGGAGGACGCCCTGGCTGCTAAAGGCCTGCTCTCTGCCAAGGTACCACTCACCACAGAGATCCTATTACATTACTAGAGGGGATGAAGTCAATGGGCTGATATTGGCAGCCATTTTGATTAAATTAAGGAGAAATACAGTTCTAATTTGTAATTCTATGCCACTCACTGTCATTATAGCTCTTGTCTTTCTCACCTCTCGCCTGCACTTAGGGTTTTTTCTGCTTATAATAACTGTGAAATGTGTTGTTTTTTTTCTTCTTCTACTAACTTTAGTTGAATGCACTGACTGTAAGTCTCTCTGGAGAAGAGTGTCTGGTAAATTACTCAAATGTAAATGTAGTGCCATCTGGTTGCCGTTAACGCTCCTACTGTATTGAGTTATTGTAATGATAACGGCCGCTCCATTTTACCATGGGTTAAACAACATCAACAACAACACAGTTCATACCCGGTGGTGAAGTAATGGTTTGTGGGTGTTTCCAGGTGCTAGTTGGCCAGAATCAGAAAGAGAAGAAGCTGGTTGGATATTTTAACTGCACACACCTCCATGCACCTGAAGGCAAGTCATCTTCATTCATTTTTAAACTTAATCCAAAATGGCCGCCTCTTCTCTATTTACAGCACAACTTCTCACATAGCTCATTATAATTGAGCTACTACTGTACATTGCATTGTAGTAACACTGTTTATGCACTCTGAGGGAGGCACAAGGATGCCAAAACGTTGGTAAATACCCATTAAATTGCTGGGAGTTTATACATGGAGTGTGCGACTTTTTTTATTTTGATAGTTTATAGTTTATTCGCCGTTAGTCAGCGCCTCCACACAAACTATTATTCTGGGCGTGCGCCAGCTCATGTTTTTTTAAATCTCCACTGTTTATGCACACCACACATTTATATACTGGATTCCTGACATAGCGCACTGTAATATACAGTGTCTACTGCTGTACATATCACTCTTAGTATATCTTTTTGGTGTGTGTATATATGCACAGATTGCATTTGTTGTGTTTAGGTTCTGAACAGACAGAGTAAAAACTCAAACGGACGACTAGAGAAAAGCCACGTTTATTCAACCCACTGGGTGCCTCAGCTGCAAGCACAACATACAAGTACATATCTATACCTTCTGACTAGGAGTCACCTCCCTTTTATAACTAAGATAAACAATCCATCTCTGTTGCTAGGCAGGAACTAAATCTGTTCCTCTTACTGGTGTTGTCATGGCCCTGCATGAGTCTAGAACCTTCAGTAGAGCGTGTGTGTGATAGGACTGTAGTTAGCTGGTCTTCTGGGTGGGCCCCTCTGGCCCCCCCTCCCAGAGATTTCTTCTCTCTTCAACTGTTCACCTTATTGAGTTCCACAGCAGCTGGCCTGCCTGGTCAGTTACTGAGACTAGACTGTTCTGTACCTCCTTCCTTTAGAAATATTACTATTCAGCAATAACATGTTTAAATGGACAGAAACTTTCTGTACTTCCCATTGTCTCGCTCGGTAACTTTCCATAAACAAAGTTCCTATTCTTCCTTCATTGACCCCTAACATACAGTTATTTTATACATGTAAAGTAATCAATAAGGTCTAATATGGTGACAGGAATAAGTATATTTCAAGCCAGAATCTGACAGTTAATTGGGTTTTCTAAAATTGTTTTGTTTTTTGTTATTTGTGTACTTGTTTGACATTTTTACTGCCCTGTTAAAAGCTAGTAGTACAAGCATTTCACTGCACCCGCTGTAACATCTGCTTAACTCTGTACGTGACCAATAAACTTTGATTTGGGACGCAGTAATTATCTGTCCAGCACCAGTCTCTCTCTGCTTGTATTGTAATGGGGTCAATAGTGTTGAGAGAACTGATCCCTGTGTGTCCTGTGATTGGCTGAGCAGGTGAAGGGGAGATCCGCTGTGAGCAGCTCAACATGCTCACCAAGTGGATCCAGGAGTTCCAGGTGACCAATAGCAAGCCTGATGAGGTGGTCGTGTTTGACGTGCTTTCTGGGGATTTCAACTTCGACAACTGCTCACCTGGTACGGCTGCGTCCCAAATTGAATCATATTCTCTATACAGTGCACTACTTTTGATGAGAGCCCTATGGGCCTTGGTCAAATGTAGTACACTATATAGGGAATAGGGTGTCATTTTTGGATACCTTTCTGTCTACGTACATTGGCTCTGCATGCAGTTTGTCTTCTATAGATGGGTATCTGTGTGGGCTTGATGTCGTGCAACAGGTTTCCACATTGTTCCATGTTTCTGTGTGTTGGTCCTTGGTCAGATGACAGTCTAGAACAGAGGCACAGTCTGTTTGAGGAGTACAGAGACCCCTGCAGGGCCGGGCCGGGCCAGGAGAAGCCCTGGGTCATTGGTGAGTTGGACTGTTGCACTATCTTTAGATTGTGCGTCCCAAATGGCATCCTATTCCCTATACAGTGTACTACTTTTGTCCAGGGCCCATAGGTAAGTAGTGTACTATTTAGAAATAAGGTGCCATTTGGGATACATAGCTGACATACAGGCCTACAAGGCATTAGGTTCCTCTTGATGTCCTCTTGTGCACATTTATGTGACATGATTAATGTTTTTAACCTCTTGTATAGTCAGTCTCCTGTACAGGCCCCAGCCCATGTTAACTATATTGTCTGTTTTATGTCTTGTAAGGAGTTTATTTTAAAAAAAATTTTTTGCCAAGGTACATCTGTGGAAATGGACAAAAATGTTTTCTTATGTTATATCGTTCAGGCACTTTGCTGGAACAGCCTACTCTGTATCATGAGGATGTAAGGACCCCAGAGAATCTTCAAAGGTATGCTATCCCTCAGACTGCATTCACTGGATGTAGTCAATGGGCCCTGGTCAAAACAGTGCACTACAACACATTGAAACCACTGGCCACTTTAATCATTTAGAACACTAGTCACTTTAATAATGTTTACATATTTTTTTATATACGGTATTCTATCCTATTCTACTGTATCTTAGTCAATGTCGCTCTGACATTGCTCATCCAACTATTTATATATTTTTAATTCCTTTACTTTAGATTGTGTGTGTTAGATATTACTGCACTGTTGGAGCTAGAAACACAAGCATTTCGCTACATCCGCAATAATATCTGCTAAACATGCGTATGTGACCAATTATATATGATTTGATATGGAATAAGGTGTCGTTTGGGACGTCCTAAGTTCCCCTGATCCCTTCCCTGTCTCTAGGACCCTGGAGAGAGAGGAGTTGAGGAAGCAGTACATCTCCTCTCCTGTGGCCCTGGAAGGCTGTCCCATGGTCTACCCTGAGTTGGGTCAGCCTTGGGTGGGGCGCCGCATCGACTACATCCTCTACAGAGAGAGCTCCATCTCCAAGCACTGCCGAACTGTAAGTGTTTCCATACTTTTCCCCTCTCTGGTTAGCTAGCTAGGTTAGCTAACATGAGCTAGCTATCAGATACCTGCCTTCTCATTCAGCTGTATAGAAGAGTCCACTTCCTTCATGTTCTCCTCTCCACACTCCTGACCTCCACCTGTGTTATTGAAATGATTGCTTGGAACACCATGAGGATGTGTTCTAGGAAATACAACAGCGTGCGTCTAGCTGGCTGCGGGCGTCACGACAGCGTGCGTCTGGCTGGCTGCGGGCGTCGCGACAGCGCGCGTCTGGCTGGCTGCGGGCGTCGCGACAGCGCGCGTCTGGCTGGCTGCGGGCGCCGCGACAGCGCGCGTCTGGCTGGCTGCGGGCGCCGCGACAGCGCGCGTCTGGCTGGCTGCGGGCGCCGCGACAGCGCGCGTCTGGCTGGCTGCGGGCGCCGCGACAGCGCGCGTCTGGCTGGCTGCGGGCGCCGCGACAGCGCGCGTCTGGCTGGCTGCGGGCGCCGCGACAGCGCGCGTCTGGCTGGCTGCGGGCGCCGCGACAGCGCGCGTCTGGCTGGCTGCGGGCGCCGCGACAGCGCGCGTCTGGCTGGCTGCGGGCGCCGCGACAGCGCGCGTCTGGCTGGCTGCGGGCGCCGCGACAGCGCGCGTCTGGCTGGCTGCGGGCGCCGCGACAGCGCGCGTCTGGCTGGCTGCGGGCGTCACAATGTGTGGGTCTATTATTAACTCTGGTGTTATTGCATCTTTTTCTTTCTCTGCTATAGGAAATTGAGGAGTTCACCTTTGTGACCCAGCTTGCTGGCCTCACCGACCACATTCCAGTGGGCCTGAGGCTCAATGTGTTCCTGGACTCAGACACTGCCCAGTCCGAATGAGTGACAACCCAAGCCTGAATCCATTTGGGGAGAAGGGAAAGATATGTACTTCATTCCAAATGGCACACTATTCCCTATATAGTGCACTACTTTTGACCAAAGTCCTATGGGTGCCATTTTGGATGCAAGCAGCTACTATGCACCACACGGGTACAACAATTTTCACAGCAACAATTACACAGTAAACAGACCAATGAAAAATGCCAAGGGGTTATGTTGGGGGTGAGCTGGCCTGTATCCTCAGTCAGAGAGATGGAAATGGGCATCCCAAATGGCACCCTATATAGTGCACTACATTGTCTGATAGCTTCTGGATTAAAACTGATATTGATTTGCTGGTGCTGCATACAGAGACCAAATCTAAGCTGAGTAATGACATGACTCACTGAGTTATATATACATGTGGGCCTTTTCAGGTCAGGGGCATTGATAACTAAATTTTATACAGTCAATCTTACTTTTGGTAAATTGTTGGTACTGAAAATATTTTATATTTTTTCACTGATTTCACAATAATGCCTGTGGAAAATAAATGATCTCACTGAAATGCACCAAATGTTTGACTCTCACTGATTACAAAGGTGGTAAAAAATAAATATTTGAAGAATATTTGTTGTGTGGAGGGGGTGGTGAAACAGATTAAACCAAAAACAGTAACACAATTTGATAAATATGGATGCATTCAGAAACCTTTATAAGAAGTTGATTGTATGGCTTTAGAGAGCGATTCAATATTTAAATATGTTTTATAGCTGAAACGAGAGCAATATTATTTGGTATGAAACTTCACAAAATCCCACTCCTGTACATTAGGCGGCGGTAAAGCGCATCCAGGAGGACTACTGTACGGAAGGAGGCATAAACAGCGAAGAAAACACCTCAACCAGAGTCCTGGAATCAGAAACACTTCCTGTTTCTAGACAGTCCTTGGAAAAACAAACAAATCACATGTGTTTTGATGGCAATGACACGATAGCTAAATCATGTGTGTACTAAATTGTTCTAGGCAATTTCTCTCTCAGATACTTTCACATAATGTTATTCGAGGGTATACTGGTGTCGTTAGAGGTACGTGTTTAATTTCAAAAGCGCGACGCAGCACAACATTTTTGTATCAACGTAACACATGTCTTGCCTCTCAACAATTGCATCCACACCTCTCTGCATTTTACAACGGTATTAGACGATATTACGCCGATTTACATAATGAAGAGAATGTTTTAAAATTGGACAGCCTTGGCAAGCTTCTGGCACAACAAGATGAATATGAGATGCAGAGTGACTCAAGCAAAAGTAAGTAGAACTAAAATTGACTTAATCAGATAACTAGCTAGCTAACGTTAGTGGTGTGAGTAACGTTAGATGGTTACAAGGCACCCAATTCAATTACAAAGTCACACTATCTGATCTAGCTAAGCGCCATACCTGCCTCTTCGTGTTAAAGTTCGTTACGTATTTTTTCGAAATTACAGGGTTGTGCATGACACTTTTCTGTAGACCAATTATAAAGCTTCATATAGGGATAACTATCGGAGTTTACTCACCTCCAAAACACCACCTCCAAAGCATTCTATAAATACAGGCAAAAAACAAATGCTAAATGGTCTCCTTTTCCATTCCACAGAAATCACAGTTATAGTCAATATGTAGCTTGAATCTTTCCAAGGATAGATTCTATGTAACATTTTAAATGAAACTTCCTTTACTTTGTTACTGATACAATACACCCAGGCTAGTGTATTACGAATGCACATACTGAATGACTGTTTAGATCCTCCCTCTCTCCTTGCTGTAGGAAACCCGCAGGAAGACTTTAACATCGACGTGTTGGTGTCCCTGCTCCGCCAGGAGAATGCAGCAGACATCTGTGTCATCAAGGTGCCTGAGGACATCAAGTACACAGACTACTTCATCGTTGTCAGCGGGTCCTCCTCAAGACACCTCCGTGCCATGGCCCTCTACGCCATTAAAGTGGTAATTCCTTTATTGAATCAATTGTAGGTTTGCAAAATTCCGGTAACTTTCCCCAAATTTCCAGGTTTTCCAGAAATCCTGGTAGGAAGAATCACAGAATCCGAAGGGAATAAGCAGGAAACTTGGGAATTTCTGGAAAAGTTACTCAAATTTTGAGTAACATGTGAATTATTCACATGTATTTGGAACATGTGAATAATGGTGCTGCTGGTCAAAGCTGTGCAGAAAACAGCATGTACATTTGGCACCACTGTGTTGTAATACATGTTTCATATTTTGGCAGTACAAATATATGAAGAAAGATGGGGACCCACATGCCAAGATTGAGGGAAAGGATGCAGAAGACTGGATGTGCATTGACTTTGGTATGTTTGATAATCTGCTCCTGTGGATTATAGTACATGAAGATTAGAATCATTTACTGAAATAACACACTGATGGTCTCTAGAAATATTACACTGATATATCTTCTCAGAATATGTGTGTAACCGATGTGAAATGGCTAGCTAGTTAGCGGTGGTGCGCGCTAATAGCGTTTCAATCGGTGACGTCACTCGCTCTGAGGCCTTGAAGTAGTTGTTCCCCTTGCTCTGCAAGGGCCTCGGCTTTTGTGACGCGATGGGTAACGATGCTTCGTGGGTGACTGTTGTTGTTGTGTGCAGAGGGTCCCTGGTTCTAGCCCAGGTATGGGGTGGGACGGAGGGACGGAAGCTAAACTGTTACATATGGTTAATAAGGTAAGGTTAGGGCCTCCCGGGTGGCGCAGTGGTCTAGGGCACTGCATCGCAGTGCTAACTGCGCCACCAGAGTCTCTGGGTTCGCGCCCAGGCTCTGTCGCAGCCGGCCGCGACCGGGAGGTCCGTGGGGCGACGCACAATTGGCATAGCGTCGTCCGGGTTAGGGAGGGTTTGGCCGGTAGGGATATCCTTGTCTCATCGCGCTCCAGCGACTCCTGTGGCGGGCCGGGCGCAGTGCGCGCCAACCAAGGGGGCCAGGTACACGGTGTTTCCTCCGACACATTGGTGCGGCTGGCTTCCGGGTTGGAGGCGCGCTGTGTTAAGAAGCAGTACGGCTGGTTGGGTTGTGCTTCGGAGGACGCATGGCTTTCGACCTTCGTCTCTCCCGAGCCCGTACGGGAGTTGTAGCGATGAGACAAGGTAGTAATTACTAGCGATTGGATACCACGAAAATTGGGGAGAAAATGGGATAAAAAAAAAAAAAGGTAAGGTTATTACATTTGTGAAAATGTCAATTTCTTACTTGCTAATCCCATTGCTCTCTCTCTCGCTGTGTCCTCTCGCTGTGTCCTCTCGCTGTCTCCTCTCTCTGTCTCTCTCCTCTCTCTGTCTCTCTCTCCCTTCTCTCTCTCTCTCTCCCTTCTCTCTCTCTCCCTTCTCTCTCTCTCCCTCTCTCTCTCCTTTCCCCCCTGTAGGAAGGATGGTGGTCCACTTCATGCTACCAGAGACCAGAGAGGTGTATGAACTGGAGAAGCTGTGGACACTACGTTCTCTTGATGAACAGTTGAGCTCCATCCCTGTTGAGACGCTCCCAGAGGACTTCATATATGGAGCCGATGTCAATGTCACCAAGTGACTCAACAATTAAAGAACTGTTGAGACTGGAGTGTTATTTATTGAAAAGAAGAGACACTGAGTCTGCTTCTTAAATGGCACCCTATTCCCTTTATAGTGCACTACTTTTGACCAGACCTATTCCCTTTATAGTGCACTACTTTTGACCGTAGTCCTATGGGCCCTGTAGGGAAAAGCAGCGTACCATTTGGGGCTCATTCCAAATGTTGAAAACTGCAGTTACTGGTTGAATTCAGCCTGTAAATTGAAGTTGTCCTCTAAGCTTTGATATTTGTTACCATTATAAACCAGTCTGCTATGCAGACTAGATGACACAAGAAGAAGTGTCTTACAATCATGGTTGTTAATGTTTGCACTGGAATGTAGCTAGGGGTTTAGGGTGTTTTTGTGTGTGTTAAGATGTATTGATGCAAATGGGGAGGGGGATTCAGTGGCAATGGTTGTTTGGGCATTTCATCAGAAGACTGAATTTTATTAAAGAATTCATATCAAAAATACTTTTCATAAGATATTGTATTGTTCATGATGACTCCTGGCTGGCCACACATTATTACATTCAGTAGATGTTAACAGTGACATCATCTGGTGCAGAGCTTGGTATATAAACAACAGAACAATTGTTTGTTGGCTATAGTCAGTGTATAAAGCTAAACAAAATATGGTCTTGTGCAGCTCCTTGTAACTTAAGAACGATCAGTGGTGGAAAAAGTACCACATTTTCATACTAAGAGTAAAGATACCTTAAGAGAAAATGACTCAAATAAAAGTGAAAGTCACCCAGTAAAATACTACTTGAGTAAAAATATACTTAAGCATCAAAAGTAAAAGTATAAATAATTAGATTTCTTATATAAAGCATTTTCTTGTGTTTTTAATTTACGGAAAGCCAGGGGCGTGGTCCAACACTCAGACATTATTTACAAACGAAGTATGTGTTTAGTGAGTCCGCCAGATCAGAGGCGCTCCGCGTTGCGTCAGGTTAGGAACAGCCCTTGGCCATGGTATATTGGCAATATACCACATCCCCTCGTGGCTTATCGCTTTAATATGTACTACACATTATTTACACCTGCTAAGAGACCCACTGTAGAGTATCACAAAAAAAAATGACTTCGGGCGTGCCCGTTTTTTCATGAACCGCTTGACCTCAGCATTGATTTTCTCAAAAGTGCATACATTTTTTTCGTTTACAGAAGACGCATATCAAGGTCCAAACAGGTGAGATTATTAGGTTGACCTACTGTAATTAAACATGTATTTTTGGCTGTTTCATGGACAACATCTGTTTTTTTAGAACAAATTATTTCTCCAAAAACTTTAATTTATAAATTGATAGATTTCACGTTGGCCTAGCCAGGGAGCCGTAGCCATGCATGCTAGCGCATAATCATGTTGTGTTTTGTACATCACAGCCAATCAACCTATAAACATAGACCAATGAATGATGGACGGTGAGAATAGTGAGTATTTTTTTTGTCGTCTAAATATTTCTATAACTATCCACTTAATTATGAAAAATATCCTTCACGTATTAATACTGGTTTCATTTAATTTTAGTGGAGCTTGTTGGTGTAACACACGTGTTGGATGCCAGCACGTTTTGGGCACAGGTAACGTAACTAACTACACGTAGCACATCCCACTATTGAATTCATTAACGTTAGAACTTTGGTTGAACATTTCACCCGTTGATTGAGTCATTTGATTTACACAAGAACACCAAAGAAATGTAACCCAAACATGTACACACAGTAAACTCCCATATGTTTGTTATGTGTTGTAGAATGTCAAGGACGATCAAGCCATTGAAAACATAAGAAATGCCTTGGCAGACAAATGCCCAACAGCCCCAAGGTTACTTGGAACTCCCAATCCTCAGAAGGTAAAGAAAGGTAGCAGCTAGACTTGGGAGATGGAGAAGAGAGACCATTATCATTGGATTCATACATTGCATCTATCTTGTGTTTGCATCTAGATTTATGGGGCAGTCTTCTCTGAGGACAGCTATTGGTACAGGTGCAAGGTCCTGCAGCAGACTGATAATGTGAGTCAATGAGTGTCTGGATACTACCCACATGGCACACTATTCCCTATAAAGTGCACTACTTTTGACCAGAGCCCTATGGGGAATTTGGGACATGCTGACCACCTCGCTGTCTGGAAAAGCCTACAGTACATGATGTGAGGGGGCTTATCAATGTATCATTGTGGTTCATACCTTCATTCTGACACAAGCATGATCTGTCTGTATCCACCTGAGGCTGTGCTGATGAGATCCTGGTTTGGAAGTTAAGTGGTTAGACAGGTAATAGATTTGGAATTGCAGCTGGTGTGTAACCAGTGGTGTGGTGATGACTGGCGTGAGGAGGCTGGCTGATGTGCTGACTGGCGTGAGGAGGCTGGCTGTTGTGCTGACTGGCGTGAGGAGGCTGGCTGTTGTGCTGACTGGCGTGAGGAGGCTGGCTGTAGTGCTGACTGGCGTGAGGAGGCTGGCTGTTGTGCTGACTGGCGTGAGGAGGCTGGCTGTGGTGCTGACTGGCGTGAGGAGGCTGGCTGTTGTGCTGACTGGCGTGAGGAGGCTGGCTGTGGTGCTGACTGGCGTGAGGAGGCTGGCTGTTGTGCTGACTGGCGTGAGGAGGCTGGCTGTTGTGCTGACTGGCGTGAGGAGGCTGGCTGTAGTGCTGACTGGCGTGAGGAGGCTGGCTGTTGTGCTGACTGGCGTGAGGAGGCTGGCTGTTGTGCTGACTGGCGTGAGGAGGCTGGCTGTTGTGCTGACTGGCGTGAGGAGGCTGGCTGATGTGCTGACTGGCGTGAGGAGGCTGGCTGATGTGCTGACTGGCGTGAGGAGGCTGGCTGTGGTGCTGACTGGCGTGAGGAGGCTGGCTGTTGTGCTGACTGGCGTGAGGAGGCTGGCTGTGGTGCTGACTGGCGTGAGGAGGCTGGCTGTGGTGCTGACTGGCGTGAGGAGGCTGGCTGTGGTGCTGACTGGCGTGAGGAGGCTGGCTGTGGTGCTGACTGGCGTGAGGAGGCTGGCTGTGGTGCTGACTGGCGTGAGGAGGCTGGCTGTTGTGCTGACTGGCGTGAGGAGGCTGGCTGTGGTGCTGACTGGCGTGAGGAGGCTGGCTGTGGTGCTGACTGGCGTGAGGAGGCTGGCTGTTGTGCTGACTGGCGTGAGGAGGCTGGCTGTGGTGCTGACTATGTATCCAACTTGTCTTTAAAATAAACATTGTTTCCAAATGGCACCCTATTCCCTATAGTGCACTACTTATCCCTATAGGCCCTGGTCAAAAGTAGTGCATTAATATAGGGAATAGGATGTGGATGCAGACTGACATTCCAATCTCCATCTGTGTCCAGTTTCACGTGTCCTACATTGACTATGGGAACACAGAGTTTGTCAGTCGGTCAGCTCTGGTGGAGCTGCCAGGGGATCTACAGGCACCTTGTCTGGCCAAGAAGTACAAGTTCCGGGGCTTCAATGTGTCCACTGACCAAGACTCAGCACATTTCCTGCAGGTACTCTGTTCCGCTCCATGTCATTAATGTCTATGTGGAAATATGGCAGGTCCCCCTTGCAAAATAGGATTCTTATCTCAAGGGTTAGTGTTTAGTATTTGGTGTCATATATGTGTGAATGGGTTGACACATTGTGATGTATTTTGAATAGAGTCCTTCTGCTCACAAAATGTGCATTGACTTGTTTTGCTCTTTAGGGAAAGGCCTTCCTAAAGAATCTGATCTATGGGAAGAAGGTCCGCATCCAGAAGAAGTCAGTCTGCTTCGACGGGACCATCCTGGTCCAGGCTTTTCAGGGAAACCTGGACATCGGTGAAGAGGTCCTCAAACAAACCTCTGTCTGTTATGTCCTGTATGGAGTTTTTATGACTCAAGGCACATCTTGAAAACTGACAATAAAATGCTCTCTTAGGTTTTGAAGATGAAGTTTGCCAAGTTCACCCTCCCGGGGAGTAACCGTGAGAGCCCTATGTCTGTGCGGGCCCTGCAGGAGTCCCATTGCCTGTGGCCTCAGCGGGTGTTGGATTGGGCTGGCCCCCAGGGAGATGGGGACATGCCTGGCTCTACAGTCTGCATGCCCAAACTACGGCCTGCTTTCCCCGACCAGAGTCCCCTTTCAATGAAGTAAGACACCTGTCTGTCTGTTCCGCTGGGATAATGAAGTAAGACACCTGTCTGTCTAGGACTGTGTTTTCTGTCTGTTCCTCTGGGATCCCAAGGACTGGAAATGTTTTGTTCCAGCCCAGCACTAGCACAGCTGATTTAACTAATCAAGAGCTTTGCGAGTAGTTGAATCAGGGGTGTTAGCAGTGGCCCATACTTTGACTTTTTCACTTGACATGACTAATCCTGTGGTGTGAATGGTATTGGGAGATCGGGCTGCCTTCTGAGAATCCGTAGACGAGCGAGTAAACTCCCACTGCCTTCCGTTCTACTTGCTAACATGCAATCATTGGAAAATAAAATTGATGATCTTTGATTATCCTACCAACGGGACATATAAGATATTACAGTTCTTAGTTTCACCGAATTGTGGCTGAACGACGACACGGATAATATAGAGCTGCTGAGATTTTCCATGCACCGGCAGAACAGAGATTCTATGTCTGGTAAGACATAGCGTGGGGGTGTGTGTCTTTATCAATAACAGCTGGTGCGCGATGTCTAATATTAAAGAAGTCTCGAGGTATTGCTTGCCTGAGGTAGAGTACCTAATGATATGTTGTAGACCACATTATCTACCAAGAGAGTTCTCATCTATATTATTCGTAGCCGTCTATTTACCACCACAGACCGATGCTGGCACTAAGACCGCACTCAACCAACTCTAATAAGGCCATAAGTAAACAACAAAATGCTCATCCAGAAGCGCCGCTCCTAGCGGCCGGGGACTTTAATGCAGGCGAACTTAAATCAGTTTTACCACATTTTTACCAGCATGTCACATGTGCAACTAGAGGGAAAAAAACTAGACCACCTTTACTCCACACACAGAGATGCATACAAAGCTCTCCCCTGCCCTCCATTTGGCTCATCTGACCATAATTCTATCCTCCTGATTCCTGCTTACAAGCAAAAACTAAAGCAGGAAGTACCAGTGACTCGCTCAATACGGAAGTGGTCAGATGATGCGGATGCTACTCTACAGGACTGTTTTGCTAGCACACACTGGAATATGTTCTGGGATTCCTCCGATGTCATTGAGGAGTACACCACATCAGTCATTGGCTTCATCAATAAGTGCATCAATGATGTCGTCCCCACAGTGACCGTACGTAAATATACCCAAACCAGAAGCCATGGATTACAGGCAACATCCGCATCGAGCTAAAGGCTAGACCTGCCGCTTTCAAGGAGCGGGACACTAATCCGGAAGCTTTACTAGGACGTGTACTCAAAGTATGTGCGGACCAACTGGCAAGAGTCTTCACTGACATTTTCAACCTCTCCCTGACTGATGAGTATGTAATCCCTACATGTTTCAAGCAGACCACCATACTCCCTGTGCCCAAAGAGGCGAAGGTAACCTGCCTAAATGATTACCGCCCCGTAGCCATGAAGTGCTTTGAAAGGCTGGTCATGGCTCACATCAACAGCATCCTCCTGGATACCCTATACCAGGTATTCCCAAACTGGGGTATGTACGCGCAATGCCTTTGGGGGTACGCCAAATAAAAATGTGATTCACTTTATAAAAAAATACATGTGATTCACATTTACAACAGTCCATTTAGATTTTCCAATGGGGCTATACATTTGGGTGAGGTTATTTTTCTCACCGGAGTATTCTTGTTTCACTGCCAGAAAATAAAATGAAACCATATAGTGTTCAATGAAATAACACAATGTCAAATACGGGTAGCCTCGTCAAGTAATTAACATCCAATCACATTAACCGTTACTCTCTCGCAGGAATTCCACTAACAGTCCGTATTTAGCCAAACGTAGCTGCTGCTCTTTCCGTTTGTGTGAAAATTGATTAATGGTTAAAAAAAGGAAGGCCCACGTCTATAGACACATACCAGCTCTACTGGTAGTACTGCTACTACCAGCAGTACTACACCTGTACCTGTTGACGACACAAGTTGTTCCACGAGCACATCCAATGCTAGTATCAGTAATTCTACATTTGTTGTTAGCCCAGCTAGCATGGACACTGACAGTTGTGAATCTGATGCAGCCGAAGAGCTACTGCCCCCTTACCCGGGAAAGCACCAAACAACAGACAGGGACATTGGACCAATGAAGAGGCACAAATATGATGAGAACTACATTGATTTGGGGTTCACTTATATCGGGAGTAGTGTCTTTCCTCAGCCACAGTATGTTAATATGTGAAAAAGTACTATCTCACAACTCAATGAAACCTTCACTCTTGCGCAGACATTTAGAAACAAAACATGCCAATTTTAAAAATAAGCCACAGGAATTTTTGGAGCGAGAATTAAGATGACTTTCGAGTAGTGAGACATGTATAAAAGCAACAGATACATTAATAATAAGGGTCTAGAAGCGACTTATATGGTGATCTACCGAGTGGCTAGGACAGGCAAGTCCCATACTATTGTGGAAGGATTTAATTCTTCCTGCTACCGCTGATATGGCTGGGACAATGCTAGGGGAAAAGGCCCCAAAAAATTATACAGACAATGCCTTCATCAAACAACACAGTTTCATGACCTCCCGGGTGGCTTAGTGGTCTAGGGCTCTGTCGCAGCCGGCCGCAACCGGGAGGTCCGTGGGGCGACGCACAATTGGCATACCGTCGTCCGGGTTAGGGAGGGTTTGGCCGGTAGGGATATCCTTGTCTCAGTATGTAAAAATGTAATAAAATGTATGCACTCTACTGTAAGTCGCTCTGGATAAGAGCGTCTGCTAAATGACTAAAATGTAAATGACGCATCAGTGACATGGCAGGAGATGTTTTGAAACAATTACTGCTTCGCATACAAGCCAGTGAATTCTATGCATTACAGCTGGATGAGTAAAACGAATTTGGCAGGCCTTGCACAGCTCCTGGTATATGGGCCTGGCACAGCTCCTGGTATATGGGCCTGGCACAGCTCCTGGTATATGTCTGTTAAGTTTATGGGGGGGTCAATTAAGAAAGACATCCTCTTCTTGAAACCAGAACAACAGGAGAGGATATTTTTTAAAGTAGTGCACAGCTTTGTGACATCAAATGGACTTTGGTGGTCAAGATGTGTTGGCATCTGTACTGATGGAGCAAAAGCCATGACAGTGAGACATAGTGGAGTGGTAACGCGCGTGCAAGCAGTTGCTCCCGACCCTACATGGGTACACTGACGCATCCATCGAGAGGCTCTTGCTGCCAAGGGAATTCCTGACAGCTTGAAAGACATTTTGGACACTACAGTGAAAATGGTTAACTTTGTTAAAGCAAGGCCCCTGAACTTGTGTATTTTCTGCACTATGCAAGGATCTGGGCAGCGACCATGTAACGCAACATACAGAAGTGCGCTGGTTATCAAGGGGCAAAGTATTGACACGTTTTTTGGTTTTTAATTTAGAGACGAGCTTAAAGTTTTCTTTACTGACCATAATTTTCACTTGTCTGACCGCTTGCATGATGACGAGATTCTCACACGACTGGCCTATCTGGGTGATGTTTTTTCTCACCTTAATGATCAGGTCAGAGAACTGGCAATGTGGTGCCAGGACAACAACCTCTACCTCCGTGTGAGCAAGACAAAGGAGCTGATCGTGGACTACAGGAAAAGGTCAGCCGAACAGGCCCCAATTAACATCGACGGGGCTGTAGTGGAGCAGGTTGAGAGTTTCAAGTTCCTTGGTGTCCACATCACAAAATAACTATTATGGTCCAAACACACCAAGACAGTTGTGAAGAGGTCATGACAACACCTTTTCCCCCAGGAGACTGAAAAAGATTTGGCATGGGTCCCCAGATCCTCAAAAAGCTCTACAACTGCACCATCGAGAGCATCCTGACCGGTTGCATCACTGCCTGGTATGGCAACTGCTCGGCATCTGACCGTAAGGCGCTACAGAGGGTAGTGTGTAGGAGTGTGTCACTGGGGCCAAGCTTCCTGCCATCCAGGACCTCTATACCAGGCGGTATCAGAGGAAAGCACATTCAATTGTCAGAGACTCCAGTCACCCAAGTCAAAGACTGTTTTCTCTGCTACCGCACGGCAAGAGGTACCGGAGCACCAAGTCGGGGACCAAAAGGCTCCTTAACAGATTCTACCCCCAAGCCATAAGACTGCTGAACAATTAGTCAAATGGCCACCGGACTATTACATTGATCCATTTGTTTTGTACACTGCTGCTACTCTCTGTTTATTATCTATGCATAGTCACTTCACCCCTACCTGCATGTACAAATTACGTCAAATAACCTGAACCCCTGCACACTGACTCGGTACCGGTACCCCATGTATATAGCCTAGTTATTGTTACTTTTTATTATTTTATTATATTTGTATTTTTTACTTTAGTTTATTTGGTAAATATTTTCTTAACTCTTGAACTGCACTGTTAGTTAAGGGCTTGTAAGTAAGCATTTCACGGTAAGGTCAACACTTGTTGTATTCGGCGCATGTGACAAATAAAGTTTGACTTGTTTGGTGGCTGGAAGTAGCTTTGGGGATTTAACATGATAAGCTGCTGGAGTGGAGATTGACTCTTCGGTTTAGTCTGTTAATAGTTTAAACTGAGAATGTAGCAATGAGCCAGCCAGTACAATATAATCTGTGTGTGTGTGTGAGCCAGCCAATACAATAGAATCAACATTGTGTGTGTGTGTGAGCCAGCCAGCCAGCCAATACAATAGAATCAACATGGTGTGTGTGAGCCAGCCAGCCAATACAATAGAATCAACATGGTGTGTGTGAGCCAGCCAGCCAATACAATAGAATCAACATGGTGTGTGTGAGCCAGCCAGCCAATACAATAGAATCAACATGGTGTGTGTGAGCCAGCCAGCCAATACAATAGAATCAACATGGTGTGTGTGAGCCAGCCAGCCAATACAATAGAATCAACATGGTGTGTGAGACAGAGTGTGAGGAGAACCATGAATACCTTGTTACTTTTGCAGCATGTTTCTATAAAGACTGTTTAGAGATGTAGGGGTTGCAACAAGCTCAGGATGATCAGTGATTGGGGTTGTTTGTAGTAGTGATTACTAACTGGGTTGTTTGTAGTAGTGATTACTAACTGGGTTGTTTGTAGTAGTGATTACTAACTGGGTGGTTTGTAGTAGTGATTACTAACTGGGTGGTTTGTAGTAGTGATTATTAACTGGGTTGTTTGTAGTAGTGATTATTAATATTAACTGGGTGGTTTGTAGTAGTGATTATTAATATTAACTGGGTTGTTTGTAGTAGTGATTATTAATATTAACTGGGTTGTTTGTAGTAGTGATTATTAATATTAACTGGGTTGTTTGTAGTAGTGATTACTAACTGGGTGGTTTGTAGTAGTGATTATTAATATTAACTGGGTTGTTTGTAGTAGTGATTATTAATATTAACTGGGTTGTTTGTAGTAGTGATTATTAATATTAACTGGGTTGTTTGTAGTAGTGATTATTAATATTAACTGGCTTGTTTGTAGTAGTGATTATTAATATTAACTGGGTTGTTTGTAGTAGTGATTACTAACTGGGTGGTTTGTAGTAGTGATTATTAATATTAACTGGGTTGTTTGTAGTAGTGATTATTAATATTAACTGGGTTGTTTGTAGTAGTGATTATTAATATTAACTGGGTTGTTTGTAGTAGTGATTATTAATATTAACTGGGTTGTTTGTAGTAGTGATTACTAACTGGGTTGTTTGTAGTAGTGATTATTAATATTAACTGGGTTGTTTGTAGTAGTGATTACTAACTGGGTGGTTTGTAGTAGTGATTACTAACTGGGTGGTTTATAGTAGTGATTACTAACTGGGTTGTTTGTAGTAGTGATTATTAACTGGGTTGTTTGTAGTAGTGATTATTAATATTAACTGGGTGGTTTGTAGTAGTGATTACTAACTGGGTTGTTTGTAGTAGTGATTATTAACTGGGTTGTTTGTAGTAGTGATTACTAACTGGGTGGTTTGTAGTAGTGATTACTAACTGGGTTGTTTGTAGTAGTGATTATTAACTGGGTTGTTTGTAGTAGTGATTACTAACTGGGTGGTTTGTAGTAGTGATTACTAACTGGGTTGTTTGTAGTAGTGATTACTAACTGGGTTGTTTGTAGTAGTGATTACTAACTGGGTGGTTTGTAGTAGTGATTACTAACTGGGTGGTTTGTAGTAGTGATTACTAACTGGGTGGTTTGTAGTAGTGATTACTAACTGGGTGGTTTGTAGTAGTGATTACTAACTGGGTGGTTTGTAGTAGTGATTATTAACTGGGTGGTTTGTAGTAGTGATTACTAACTGGGTTGTTTGTAGTAGTGATTACTAACTGGGTGGTTTGTAGTAGTGATTACTAACTGGGTTGTTTGTAGTAGTGATTACTAACTGGGTTGTTTGTAGTAGTGATTATTAACTGGGTTGTTTGTAGTAGTGATTACTAACTGGGTTGTTTGTAGTAGTGATTACTAACTGGGTTGTTTGTAGTAGTGATTACTAACTGGGTGGTTTGTAGTAGTGATTACTAACTGGGTGGTTTGTAGTAGTGATTACTAACTGGGTGGTTTGTAGTAGTGATTATTAACTGGGTTGTTTGTAGTAGTGATTATTAATATTAACTGGGTGGTTTGTAGTAGTGATTATTAATATTAACTGGGTGGTTTGTAGTAGTGATTACTAACTGGGTGGTTTATAGTAGTGATTACTAACTGGGTTGTTTGTAGTAGTGATTATTAACTGGGTTGTTTGTAGTAGTGATTATTAATATTAACTGGGTGGTTTGTAGTAGTGATTACTAACTGGGTTGTTTGTAGTAGTGATTATTAACTGGGTTGTTTGTAGTAGTGATTACTAACTGGGTGGTTTGTAGTAGTGATTACTAACTGGGTTGTTTGTAGTAGTGATTATTAACTGGGTTGTTTGTAGTAGTGATTATTAACTGGGTTGTTTGTAGTAGTGATTATTAATATTAACTGGGTGGTTTGTAGTAGTGATTATTAACTGGGTTGTTTGTAGTAGTGATTACTAACTGGGTGGTTTGTAGTAGTGATTATTAACTGGGTTGTTTGTAGTAGTGATTATTAATATTAACTGGGTGGTTTGTAGTAGTGATTATTAACTGGGTTGTTTGTAGTAGTGATTACTAACTGGGTGGTTTGTAGTAGTGATTACTAACTGGGTTGTTTGTAGTAGTGATTATTAACTGGGTTGTTTGTAGTAGTGATTATTAACTGGGTTGTTTGTAGTAGTGATTATTAACTGGGTTGTTTGTAGTAGTGATTACTAACTGGGTGGTTTGTAGTAGTGATTACTAACTGGGTGGTTTGTAGTAGTGATTACTAACTGGGTTGTTTGTAGTAGTGATTATTAACTGGGTTGTTTGTAGTAGTGATTACTAACTGGGTTGTTTGTAGTAGTGATTATTAACTGGGTTGTTTGTAGTAGTGATTACTAACTGGGTGGTTTGTAGTAGTGATTACTAACTGGGTGGTTTGTAGTAGTGATTACTAACTGGGTGGTTTGTAGTAGTGATTACTAACTGGGTGGTTTGTAGTAGTGATTACTAACTGGGTGGTTTGTAGTAGTGATTACTAACTGGGTGGTTTGTAGTAGTGATTATTAACTGGGTTGTTTGTAGTAGTGATTATTAATATTAACTGGGTGGTTTGTAGTAGTGATTATTAATATTAACTGGGTTGTTTGTAGTAGTGATTACTAACTGGGTGGTTTATAGTAGTGATTACTAACTGGGTTGTTTGTAGTAGTGATTATTAACTGGGTTGTTTGTAGTAGTGATTATTAATATTAACTGGGTGGTTTGTAGTAGTGATTACTAACTGGGTTGTTTGTAGTAGTGATTATTAACTGGGTTGTTTGTAGTAGTGATTACTAACTGGGTGGTTTGTAGTAGTGATTACTAACTGGGTTGTTTGTAGTAGTGATTATTAACTGGGTTGTTTGTAGTAGTGATTATTAACTGGGTTGTTTGTAGTAGTGATTATTAACTGGGTTGTTTGTAGTAGTGATTACTAACTGGGTTGTTTGTAGTAGTGATTATTAACTGGGTTGTTTGTAGTAGTGATTATTAACTGGGTGGTTTGTAGTAGTGATTATTAACTGGGTGGTTTGTAGTAATGATTACTAACTGGGTGGTTTGTAGTAGTGATTACTAACTGGGGTGTTTGTAGTAGTGATTATTAACTGGGTTGTTTGTAGTAGTGATTATTAACTGGGTTGTTTGTAGTAGTGATTATTAACTGGGTTGTTTGTAGTAGTGATTATTAATATTAACTGGGTGGTTTGTAGTAGTGATTATTAACTGGGTTGTTTGTAGTAGTGATTACTAACTGGGTTGTTTGTAGTAGTGATTACTAACTGGGTTGTTTGTAGTAGTGATTACTAACTGGGTTGTTTGTAGTAGTGATTACTAACTGGGTGGTTTGTAGTAGTGATTATTAACTGGGTGGTTTGTAGTAGTGATTACTAACTGGGTGGTTTGTAGTAGTGATTACTAACTGGGTGGTTTGTAGTAGTGATTACTAACTGGGTGGTTTGTAGTAATGATTACTAACTGGGTGGTTTGTAGTAGTGATTACTAACTGGGTGGTTTGTAGTAGTGATTACTAACTGGGTGGTTTGTAGTAGTGATTATTAACTGGGTGGTTTGTAGTAGTGATTATTAACTGGGTGGTTTGTAGTAGTGATTATTAACTGGGTGGTTTGTAGTAGTGATTATTAACTGGGTGGTTTGTAGTAGTGATTATTAATATTAACTGGGTGGTTTGTAGTAGTGATTATTAATATTAACTGGGTGGTTTGTAGTAGTGATTATTAATATTAACTGGGTGGTTTGTAGTAGTGATTATTAACTGGGTGGTTTGTAGTAGTGATTATTAATATTAACTGGGTGGTTTGTAGTAGTGATTACTAACTGGGTTGTTTGTAGTAGTGATTACTAACTGGGTGGTTTGTAGTAGTGATTACTAACTGGGTGGTTTGTAGTAGTGATTACTAACTGGGTGGTTTGTAGTAGTGATTACTAACTGGGTGGTTTGTAGTAGTGATTACTAACTGGGTGGTTTGTAGTAGTGATTACTAACTGGGGTGTTTGTAGTAGTGATTATTAACTGGGTTGTTTGTAGTAGTGATTATTAACTGGGTTGTTTGTAGTAGTGATTATTAACTGGGTTGTTTGTAGTAGTGATTATTAATATTAACTGGGTGGTTTGTAGTAGTGATTATTAACTGGGTTGTTTGTAGTAGTGATTACTAACTGGGTTGTTTGTAGTAGTGATTACTAACTGGGTTGTTTGTAGTAGTGATTACTAACTGGGTTGTTTGTAGTAGTGATTACTAACTGGGTGGTTTGTAGTAGTGATTATTAACTGGGTGGTTTGTAGTAGTGATTACTAACTGGGTTGTTTGTAGTAGTGATTACTAACTGGGTGGTTTGTAGTAGTGATTACTAACTGGGTGGTTTGTAGTAATGATTACTAACTGGGTGGTTTGTAGTAGTGATTACTAACTGGGTGGTTTGTAGTAGTGATTACTAACTGGGTGGTTTGTAGTAGTGATTATTAACTGGGTGGTTTGTAGTAGTGATTATTAACTGGGTGGTTTGTAGTAGTGATTATTAACTGGGTGGTTTGTAGTAGTGATTATTAACTGGGTGGTTTGTAGTAGTGATTATTAACTGGGTGGTTTGTAGTAGTGATTATTAACTGGGTGGTTTGTAGTAGTGATTATTAACTGGGTGGTTTGTAGTAGTGATTATTAATATTAACTGGGTGGTTTGTAGTAGTGATTATTAATATTAACTGGGTGGTTTGTAGTAGTGATTATTAATATTAACTGGGTGGTTTGTAGTAGTGATTATTAACTGGGTGGTTTGTAGTAGTGATTATTAATATTAACTGGGTGGTTTGTAGTAGTGATTACTAACTGGGTTGTTTGTAGTAGTGATTACTAACTGGGTGGTTTGTAGTAGTGATTACTAACTGGGTGGTTTGTAGTAGTGATTACTAACTGGGTGGTTTGTAGTAGTGATTACTAACTGGGTGGTTTGTAGTAGTGATTACTAACTGGGTGGTTTGTAGTAGTGATTACTAACTGGGTGGTTTGTAGTAGTGATTACTAACTGGGTGGTTTGTAGTAGTGATTACTAACTGGGTGGTTTGTAGTAGTGATTACTAACTGGGTGGTTTGTAGTAGTGATTATTAATATTAACTGGGTGGTTTGTAGTAGTGATTATTAACTGGGTGGTTTGTAGTAGTGATTATTAATATTAACTGGGTGGTTTGTAGTAGTGATTATTAACTGGGTGGTTTGTAGTAGTGATTATTAACTGGGTGGTTTGTAGTAGTGATTATTAACTGGGTGGTTTGTAGTAGTGATTATTAACTGGGTGGTTTGTAGTAGTGATTATTAACTGGGTGGTTTGTAGTAGTGATTATTAACTGGGTGGTTTGTAGTAGTGATTATTAACTGGGTGGTTTGTAGTAGTGATTATTAACTGGGTGGTTTGTAGTAGTGATTATTAATATTAACTGGGTGGTTTGTAGTAGTGATTATTAATATTAACTGGGTGGTTTGTAGTAGTGATTACTAACTGGGTGGTTTGTAGTAGTGATTACTAACTGGGTTGTTTGTAGTAGTGATTACTAACTGGGTGGTTTGTAGTAGTGATTACTAACTGGGTGGTTTGTAGTAGTGATTATTAACTGGGTGGTTTGTAGTAGTGATTATTAACTGGGTGGTTTGTAGTAGTGATTATTAATATTAACTGGGTGGTTTGTAGTAGTGATTACTAACTGGGTTGTTTGTAGTAGTGATTATTAACTGGGTTGTTTGTAGTAGTGATTACTAACTGGGTTGTTTGTAGTAGTGATTACTAACTGGGTTGTTTGTAGTAGTGATTACTAACTGGGTGGTTTGTAGTAGTGATTACTAACTGGTGGTTTGTAGTAGTGATTACTAACTGGGTTGTTTGTAGTAGTGATTATTAACTGGGTTGTTTGTAGTAGTGATTACTAACTGGGTTGTTTGTAGTAGTGATTATTAATATTAACTGGGTGGTTTGTAGTAGTGATTATTAACTGGGTGGTTTGTAGTAATGATTACTAACTGGGTGGTTTGTAGTAGTGATTACTAACTGGGGTGTTTGTAGTAGTGATTACTAACTGGGGTGTTTGTAGTAGTGATTACTAACTGGTTGTTTGTAGTCGTGATTACTAACTGGTGTGTTTGTAGTCGTGATTACTAACTGGGGTGTTTGTAGTAGTGATTACTAACTGGGTGGTTTGTAGTAGTGATTACTAACTGGGTGGTTTGTAGTAGTGATTACTAACTGGTGTGTTTGTAGTAGTGATTACTAACTGGGGTGTTTGTAGTAGTGATTACTAACTGGGGTGTTTGTAGTAGTGATTACTAACTGGGGTGTTTGTAGTAGTGATTACTAACTGGGTGGTTTGTAGTAGTGATTACTAACTGGGTGGTTTGTAGTAGTGATTACTAACTGGGTGGTTTGTAGTAGTGATTACTAACTGGGTGGTTTGTAGTAGTGATTACTAACTGGGTGGTTTGTAGTAGTGATTACTAACTGGGTGGTTTGTAGTAGTGATTACTAACTGGGTGGTTTGTAGTAGTGATTATTAATATTAACTGGGTGGTTTTTTATCCTATGACTGTTTTTGTCCCAAATGGCACCCTATTCCCTGTATAACTTTTGACCAGAGCCCATATATAGGAAATGGTGTCCAAAATGGCCCCCCATTTCCTACATCCTATTCCCTAAATGCAGCACTACTTTTTACCAGGGCCCATAGGGTCAAAAGTAGTCCTTTAGAGAATAGGGTTGAGCAGCCTATGTGTGTTTTAACTCCTGCTCAGGGAGAAGAGCACGGCCACAGCCCAGAATGCTGCCAACCTAGTGAAGAAGAAGATGGACCAGGAGCTGGTGGAGGAGAACCAGAGGCTGAAGGCAGAACGAGAGACCCGGCGCAGGGAGGACCAGCTGAGAGACAGCCTCTCAGAGCTCCAGGTTGAACAAACAGAGTGGAGACACACACACACACACACACACACACACACACACACACACACACACACACACACACACACACACACACACAACAAGCTTTCCAGGACATTAGTTATGTATGAGTATCGTGTTGTAATTTCAGAAGTTGAAAGAGGAGACTGCTAATTATGCCAAAGAGGCAGAGAGATGGAAGGTGGAGAGGAACACACTCCAGAACCAATCAGAGCAGCTGGAGAAACACTTGCAAGATGCCAAACAGGAAGTGCAGGTGAGACTGGTGTCGTATGGAGCAGATGTCTACTAGTCAATGGGCCCTGAGCACCTGCTCATGGACACATCATAGCATTAACAGGTCAACATTCAATTCTCACCACAGCACATTAACGAGTCTACATTCAACCCTCACCACAGCACATTAACGAGTCTACATTCAACCCTCACCACAGCACATTAATGAGTCTACATTCAACCCTCACCACAGCACATTAATGAGTCTACATTCAACCCTCACCACAGCACATTAACGAGTCTACATTCAACCTTCATCACATCACATTAACGAGTCTACATTCAACCCTCACCACAGCACAATAACGAGTCTACATTCAACCTTCAGCACATTAACGAGTCTACATTCAACCCTCACCACATCACATTAATGAGTCTACATTCAAACCTCACCACAGCACAATAACGAGTCTACATTCAACCTTCACCACAGCACATTAACGAGTCTACATTCAACCCTCACCACAGCACATTAATGAGTCTACATTCAACCATCAGCACATTAATGAGTCTACATTCAACCTCACCACATTAATGAGTCTACATTCAACCTTCACCACAGCACATTAATGAGTCTACATTCAACCCTCACCACAGCACATTAATGAGTCTACATTCAACCCTCACCACATTAAGGAGTCTACATTCAACCCTCACCACATCACATTAATGAGTCTACATTCAACCCTCACCACATCACATTAATGAGTCTACATTCAACCTTCACCACAGCACATTAATGAGTCTACATTCAACCCTCACCACATCACATTAATGAGTCTACATTCAACCCTCACCACATCACATTAATGAGTCTACATTCAACCCTCACCACAGCACATTAATGAGTCTACATTCAACCCTCACCACATCACATTAATGAGTCTACATTCAACCCTCACCACAGCACATTAATGAGTCTACATTCAACCCTCACCACAGCACATTAATGAGTCTACATTCAACCCTCACCACAGCACATTAATGAGTCTACATTCAACCCTCACCACAGCACATTAATGAGTCTACATTCAACCCTCACCACAGCACATTAATGAGTCTACATTCAACCCTCACCACAGCACATTAATGAGTCTACATTCAACCCTCACCACATCACATTACCGAGTCTACATTCAACCCTCACCACAGCACATTAACGAGTCTACATTCAACCCTCACCACATCACATTAACGAGTCTACATTCAACCCTCACCACAGCACATTAACGAGTCTACATTCAACCCTCACCACAGCACATTAATGAGTCTACATTCAACCCTCACCACATTAACGAGTCTACATTCAACCCTCACCACATTAATGAGTCTACATTCAACCCTCACCACAGCACATTAATGAGTCTACATTCAACCCTCACCACACCTAATCTATGGATTTCACATGACTGGAAATGCAGATATGCATCTGTTGGTAACAGATACCTTTAAAAAAGGTAGGGGCGTGGTGGATCAAAGAACCAGTCAGTATCTGGAGTGACCACCATTTGCCTCATGCAGAGCGACACATCTCCTTCGCATAGAGTTGATCAGGCTTTTGATTGGCCAGTGGAATGTTGTCCCGCTCATCAATGGCTGTGCGGAGTTACTGGATATTGGAGGGAACTGGAACACGCTGTCGTATACGTTGATCCAGAGCATCCCACACATGCTCAATGGGTGACATGTCTGGCAAGTATGAGGCAATGGAAGGACTGGGACATTCATCCGTGAAGAGCACACTTCTCCAGCATGCCAGTTGCCATCGAAGGTGAGCATTTGCCCACTGAAGTCTGTTACGACACCAAACTGGTCAGGTCAAGTCTCTGGTGAGGACGACGAGCACGCAGATGAGCTTCACTGAGAAATTCTTTGGTTGTGCAAACCCACAGCTTCATCAAATGAAGAAGTTGGATGTGGAGGTCCTGGGCTGGCGTGGTTACACAAGGTTTGTGGTTTTGAGGCCGGTTGGACGTACTGCAAATTCTCTAAAACTATGTTGCAGGTGGCTTATGGTAGAGAAATGAACATTCAATTCTCTGGCAACAGCTCTGGTGGACATTCCTGCAGTCAGCATGCTAATTGCATGCTTCCCCAAAACTTGAGACATCGGTAGCATTGTGTTGTGTGACAAAACTGCACATTTTAGAGTGGCCTTTTATTGTCCCCAGCACAAGGTGCACCTGTATAATGATCATGCTGTTTAATACGCTTCTTGATATGCCACACCTGTCAGGTGGATGGATTACTTTGGCAAAGTTGAAATGCTCACTAACAGCGACGTAAACACATTTGTGCACAAAATCTGAGAAAAATAAGCTTTTTGTGCGGATGGAAAAAAAAAAAGATATTTTCTTTCAGCTCATGAAACATGGGACCAACACTTTACATGTTGCGTTTATATTTGTGTTCAGTGTATAATGAAAATGTTTGGCTTTGTCCTCAACAATGTTTTTTTTGTTGTTGGCAGGGTCGTAAGTGTGGAAGGGACATGGTAGTGCAGGTATGAGGTTAAGGGGATAGACCTGGGTCTGGTTTCCCAAAAGCATCTTAATGCTAAGTTCATCGATAGAACCTTCCTAGAAACATTGTTAAATCTCCCAGCTGTTTCCCAAACCATCGTTAGAACCTTCCTAGAAACATTGTTAAATCTCCCAGCTGTTTCCCAAACCATCGTTAGAACCTTCCTAGAAACATTGTTAAATCTCCCAGCTGTTTCCCAAACCATCGTTAGAACCTTCCTATGTTACAGGAAAGATGCAGAGTTAAAACACTTGTAAGCCTAAATTCCAACGCTATCGGGAAGCCGGGCCCTGGGTTATAGTTAGAATGAATGTTATGAAAGACTGAAGGAACGTAAAGGTAGATAATGTGGCTAATGTCCTCATTAGCGGCATAAACAATGTAGCAGGTGTCTTGTGGATATATTCCTCGTGTCACCATTTGAGATTTATTTTTTGATCTTTAACACTTTATTGTTGTAAAAGTAAGCATTTCACTGTCAATCTACAGCTGTTGTTTCCAAAGCATGTGACATACGATTTGATTTGTGCTACTGTGTCTCTGTCTGGTGTTTTGAATGCTTCTCCCTGTGTTTAGGCTATGAGGGGACAGTTAAAGAAGAAGGAGAAGCAAGTGGATAAGCTCCTGGACTCAGCGGTGGCTGAACGGTTCTGTCGACTGGCTGAGAGAGTCGATTCTCTGAGAGGATTAAGGTACTGTGATGGTCTGGGTTGTAAATGGCGCCCTATATAGTGCACTCTGGTCGAAAGTACTGCACTAAATGGTAATGAGGTGCCATTTGGGACGTAACGCCATTTTCTGACCCCAACCCACACACCTCTCGAATTGGAATTATTTTATTATAGGATAACGAATATTAAGTAACAATGTTTTATTAAATATATTTAATTTTATTTTTCACAATTCAACATTTCACATTGAGTTACTGTTTCTATTGATTTGCATTATCGTGGTTTTATTTCTACTGGACAGAGAGAGAAACCCAGGTGACACGGATAGTGACAGCCTTACGGAGTCTATCAACATTGTCATAAACAACAGCATCTCTGCCCCGGTTGCCATGGAGAAGCTGGAGTCGGCATGGAGAGATTACAGCCTGGCTCAGGAGAAACTCAAGGCCTGTCAGACGGTCAGTCTGCATCCTACTGTTAAAGGCTATGTACAAAATGGCACCCTATTCCCTCTTTAGTGCACTACTTTAGACCAGGACCCATAGTGGTCTGGTTGAAAGTAGTGCACTAAATCTGGAATAGGTTGCCATTTGTGACACAAAGACACGCGTCTCGTCAGATCAGAATACAGTTTCTCATCAGTGAAATTACCATGTTTTGGCGTCCATTTTGCAGAAGGAGCAGCTTGGGGATCTGATAGACAACCGGAATAAGGTGCGAGGTGTTCTGACTGCCACTGTAGAGTCCTTCCTTCAGGAGGCTAAGTGTTTGCCAGTCAGACAACGCATGGACAAACTGGAGGTACTGAAAATGAAAACTATGATTCTGTCATCTGAATATTTTTTTTCATTCAACATTCCAAATATTTGAAGGGGGTTAGTTATTTCTAGATGACCTTACAGGATTGGGGTTATATCAAGGCTATCAGCTGAACATGCTCTGATGCATCAACATCTAAGAATGTGGCCCAAATAGCACCCTATTCCCTACATAGTGCACTATATAGGGTATTATTTGGGATGTGTGCTATAATCAAGCTGTTGTTACCCATGTGTCCGTGTTACAGGAGGTGAGCTCTTCCCTGACTGCAGTGTTTGGTCCATCCTCTATGGAGGGTGATGTTGGAGAGCAGGCCTTTGAGCAGTACTACCAGTGGAGGACTCAGAGGAGTCGGCTCACCAGCTCTGTCAGAGACGGGACGGACAAGGCCCTCAAGGCCCTGTGCACCTGGTCGGAGAACGTTGGCAAGGTACAGAATGACCCGGTACCGCTTTGGTTTGGGTGAACTGAGGATGAAGAACCTTTAAAAAAGAGAGTCTGGGTTTATTTCTCCCAAGCCTTTGTGTGTACTGTGAAGGGTGGGAATGGGAAACAACTGTTCTCTTTACTAAAGTGATTGAAGATATGCCCAGGGGAAATAATTTGACATGTAATACTTCCCCAGCGGTCTTCCTGGGTATGGAACTGTACACTTTGGGCTGGTTTCCCAGACACAGATTAAGCCTAGTCGTGGACTAAGAAACATGTTCAATCAAGTTTCTCCATTGAAAAGGTTTTTTAGTTAAGCATTGGGCTTGTCTGGGAAATCCTAACCCTCCAATGTCCCTTCAGTTTTTCTGCCTGTCAGCTAACACAGTGGTGGGAGTGAATGACATAGTGGACGGAGTGAATGAGCTGCTGAAGCAGGCAGAGATCAACGTGGCCAAGGAGCTGGACTCTCCCCTGTCAGTCGGGGTGAGTTTGTTTGCGTCCCAAATGGCACCCTATTCACTTTTTATAGTTCACTACTTTTGACCAGGGCCCATATTTCATCTGTGCACCCCTGCATGTCAGTGAGTCTTATGGTGCTGTGAAGACAACTGGGAAACATGACGTCAGTGATCTTCAGGTCGGAAAGTTGGAGCTTTAGAACGATGGCAGAGTTTCCTGACTTGGAATTCTGAGTTGGATGACGGTTCAAAACGACTAGCTCGTCCCCCGTCCCCCCCGAGTTCCCAGTTGTCTTAAACACACTGAAGTATGAGATTTCCCAGTTATTTTGAACACGGCATTACCTCATCGTGTTTTACTCTGTTGTTGTTGACTTATTTGTTTACTCAACAGGAGCAGAACAACCATGAGACCAAGGCAGTGTCCAACGCTTTCCACAAAGTCATGCAGCACATTCAGAGTGAGCAGAGTCTGCTGAGTGACATTATGGAGAAATATCTGCTGAACACAAAGGTGAGAGAATTGTTTTAGATGTTTAAAGTGTTTAATTACCAGATTTTCCAGAAATCAAGGTTGGAAGATTCCCAGAATTGTGAGGGAATATGCAGGAAATCCGGAATCATCCAACCAAGATTTCTGGAAAACCTCAAATGTTCCCTTAATGTTGCGACCCTAATCTGAGTAGATCTTGCTGTTTGTCTTTAACCATATAACTTCTCTTTCTGCTGTGTCAGAACACTAGCAGACTGGAGATGTGCTCTTATCACGCTCAAACTCATGTTTTCTCCTATACCAAGGATCTTCTATTCAGTTTGTGTTCCATTCAGTTTGTGTTGCATTCAGTTTGTGTTGCATTCAGTTTGTGTTGCATTCAGTTTGTGTTGCATTCAGTTTGTGTTGCATTCAGTTTGTGTTCTATTCAGTTTAAGGGTGAGATGCTACAGTGGCAGAATGCTAGCCCGACTCCAGACGCTCTGTTCTCTGTGAAGAAACGTATCCGCAGCCTGAGGGCTCAGCTGAGGTGGAGACAGGTGGAGGAGGCCAGTCTGGAGGAGGTGAGAGACTAGGAAGTCTATTTAGTGCACTACTTTTGACCATGGCCCTCATAAATTAAGCTGCAGTGGCAGTTGTACAGATAACTCATCCGAAGGGCTTTGACTTGTCAAACAGGGCAGAAAGCTAACACAATATGATGCCCCATTTCCTTATTAATTCAGCCATTTACTTCGATAACTAGCTAGTTAAACTTAAGGGTCACCCTAATGCAGAATTCTATGCTTTAAACGCAGGGAAATAAATATACATCTCATAAGAAATATCTTGCTGCGTCTTGTAAACGCAGATCTAAAATGCTTATTGTAATTTCTGTTCGGCATCAAACTAATTTCGTTCTTCAGTTGCACTTCTCCACTCAGAATGCCCATTCCTGAATTCTCATCCATCAGCAGACAGTGCTCTGACTGATATGGAGCTACTGTTCTCCATCATTCTATCAGCAGACAGCGCTCTGACTGACGTGTAGCTACTGTTCTCCATCATTCTATCAGCAGACAGCGCTCTGACTGACGTGTAGCTACTGTTCTCCATCATTCTATCAGCAGACAGCGCTCTGACTGACGTGTAGCTACTGTTCTCCATCATTCTATCAGCAGACAGCGCTCTGACTGATGTGGAGCTACTGTTCTCCATCATTCTATCAGCAGACAGCGCTCTGACTGACGTGTAGCTACTGTTCTCCATCATTCTATCAGCGCTCTGACTGATGTGTAGCTACTGTTCTCCATCATTCTATCAGCAGACAGCGCTCTGACTGACGTGTAGCTACTGTTCTCCATCATTCTATCAGCAGACAGCGCTCTGACTGACGTGTAGCTACTGTTCTACATCACTCTATCAGCAGACAGCGCTCTGACTGACGTGGAGCTACTGTTCTCCATCATTCTATCAGCAGACAGCGCTCTGACTGATGTGGAGCTACTGTTCTCCATCATTCTATCAGCAGACAGCGCTCTGACTGACGTGTAGCTACTGTTCTCCATCATTCTATCAGCAGACAGCGCTCTGACTGATGTGGAGCTACTGTTCTCCATCATTCTATCAGCAGACAGCGCTCTGACTGATGTGGAGCTACTGTTCTCCATCATTCTATCAGCAGACAGCGCTCTGACTGATGTGTAGCTACTGTTCTCCATCATTCTATCAGCAGACAGCGCTCTGACTGATGTGGAGCTACTGTTCTCCATCATTCTATCAGCAGACAGCGCTCTGACTGACGTGTAGCTACTGTTCTCCATCATTCTATCAGCAGACAGCGCTCTGACTGATGTGGAGCTACTGTTCTTCATCATTCTATCAGCGCTCTGACTGACGTGTAGCTACTGTTCTCCATCATTCTATCAGCAGACAGCGCTCTGACTGATGTGTAGCTACTGTTCTCCATCATTCTATCAGCAGACAGCGCTCTGACTGATGTGTAGCTACTGTTCTCCATCATTCTATCAGCAGACAGCGCTCTGACTGATATGGAGCTACTGTTCTCCATCATTCTATCAGCAGACAGCGCTCTGACTGATGTGTAGCTACTGTTCTCCATCATTCTATCAGCAGACAGCGCTCTGACGGATGTGTAGCTACTGTTCTCCATCATTCTATCAGCAGACAGCGCTCTGACTGACGTGTAGCTACTGTTCTCCATCATTCTATCAGCAGACAGCGCTCTGACTGATGTGGAGCTACTGTTCTCCATCATTCTATCAGCAGACAGCGCTCTGACTGATGTGTAGCTACTGTTCTCCATCATTCTATCAGCAGACAGCGCTCTGACTGACGTGTAGCTACTGTTCTCCATCATTCTATCAGCAGACAGCGCTCTGACTGACGTGTAGCTACTGTTCTCCATCATTCTATCAGCAGACAGCGCTCTGACTGACGTGTAGCTACTGTTCTCCATCATTCTATCAGCAGACAGCGCTCTGACTGACGTGTAGCTACTGTTCTCCATCATTCTATCAGCAGACAGCGCTCTGACTGACGTGTAGCTACTGTTCTCCATCATTCTATCAGCAGACAGCGCTCTGACTGATGTGTAGCTACTGTTCTCCATCATTCTATCAGCAGACAGCGCTCTGACTGACGTGTAGCTACTGTTCTCCATCATTCTATCAGCAGACAGCGCTCTGACTGACGTGTAGCTACTGTTCTACATCACTCTATCAGCAGACAGCGCTCTGACTGACGTGGAGCTACTGTTCTCCATCATTCTATCAGCAGACAGCGCTCTGACTGATGTGGAGCTACTGTTCTCCATCATTCTATCAGCAGACAGCGCTCTGACTGACGTGTAGCTACTGTTCTCCATCATTCTATCAGCAGACAGCGCTCTGACTGATGTGTAGCTACTGTTCTCCATCATTCTATCAGCAGACAGCGCTCTGACTGATGTGGAGCTACTGTTCTCCATCATTCTATCAGCAGACAGCGCTCTGACTGATGTGTAGCTACTGTTCTCCATCATTCTATCAGCAGACAGCGCTCTGACTGATGTGTAGCTACTGTTCTCCATCATTCTATCAGCAGACAGCACTCTGACTGACGTGTAGCTACTGTTCTCCATCATTCTATCAGCAGACAGCGCTCTGACTGATGTGGAGCTACTGTTCTCCATCATTCTATCAGCAGACAGCGCTCTGACTGACGTGTAGCTACTGTTCTCCATCATTCTATCAGCGCTCTGACTGACGTGGAGCTACTGTTCTCCATCATTCTATCAGCAGACAGAGCTCTGACTGATGTGGAGCTACTGTTCTCCATCATTCTATCAGCAGACAGCGCTCTGACTGATGTGTAGCTACTGTTCTTCATCATTCTATCAGCGCTCTGACTGATGTGGAGCTACTGTTCTCCATCATTCTATCAGCAGACAGCGCTCTGACTAACGTGTAGCTACTGTTCTCCATCATTCTATCAGCAGACAGCGCTCTGACTGATGTGTAGCTACTGTTCTCCATCATTCTATCAGCAGACAGCGCTCTGACTGACGTGTAGCTACTGTTCTCCATCATTCTATCAGCGCTCTGACTGACGTGGAGCTACTGTTCTCCATCATTCTATCAGCGCTCTGACTGACGTGGAGCTACTGTTCTCCATCATTCTATCAGCAGACAGCGCTCTGACTGATGTGTAGCTACTGTTCTCCATCATTCTATCAGCAGACAGCGCTCTGACTGATGTGTAGCTACTGTTCTCCATCATTCTATCAGCTGACAGCACTCTGACTGATGTGTAGCTACTGTTCTCCATCATTCTATCAGCAGACAGCACTCTGACTGACGTGTAGCTACTGTTCTCCATTATTCTATTAGCAGACAGCACTCTGACTGACGTGAAGCTACTGTTCTCCATCATTCTATCAGCAGACAGCCCTCTGACTGACGTGTAGCTACTGTTCTCCATCATTCTATCAGCGCTCTGACTGACGTGGAGCTACTGTTCTCCATCATTCTATCAGCAGACAGCGCTCTGACTGATGTGTAGCTTCTGTTCTCCATCATTCTATCAGCAGACAGCGCTCTGACTGATGTGGAGCTACTGTTCTTCATCATTCTATCAGCAGACAGCGCTCTGACTGATGTGTAGCTACTGTTCTCCATCATTCTATAAGCAGACAGCGCTCTGACTGACGTGTAGCTACTGTTCTCCATCATTCTATCAGCGCTCTGACTGACGTGGAGCTACTGTTCTCCATCATTCTATCAGCAGACAGCGCTCTGACTGATGTGTAGCTACTGTTCTTCATCATTCTATCAGCGCTCTGACTGATGTGTAGCTACTGTTCTCCATCATTCTATCAGCAGACAGCGCTCTGACTGACGTGTAGCTACTGTTCTCCATCATTCTATCAGCAGACAGCGCTCTGACTGATGTGTAGCTACTGTTCTCCATCATTCTATCAGCAGACAGCGCTCTGACTGATGTGTAGCTACTGTTCTCCATCATTCTATCAGCAGACAGCGCTCTGACTGATATGGAGCTACTGTTCTCCATCATTCTATCAGCAGACAGCGCTCTGACTGATGTGTAGCTACTGTTCTCCATCATTCTATCAGCAGACAGCGCTCTGACGGATGTGTAGCTACTGTTCTCCATCATTCTATCAGCAGACAGCGCTCTGACTGACGTGTAGCTACTGTTCTCCATCATTCTATCAGCAGACAGCGCTCTGACTGACGTGGAGCTACTGTTCTCCATCATTCTATCAGCAGACAGCGCTCTGACTGATGTGTAGCTTCTGTTCTCCATCATTCTATCAGCAGACAGCGCTCTGACTGATGTGGAGCTACTGTTCTCCATTCTATCAGCAGACAGCGCTCTGACTGATGTGTAGCTACTGTTCTCCATCATTCTATCAGCAGACAGCGCTCTGACTGATATGGAGCTACTGTTCTCCATCATTCTATCAGCAGACAGCGCTCTGACTGATGTGTAGCTACTGTTCTCCATCATTCTATCAGCAGACAGCGCTCTGACTGATGTGTAGCTACTGTTCTCCATCATTCTATCAGCGCTCTGACTGACGTGTAGCTACTGTTCTCCATCATTCTATCAGCAGACAGCGCTCTGACTGATGTGGAGCTACTGTTCTCCATCATTCTATCAGCAGACAGCGCTCTGACTGATGTGTAGCTACTGTTCTCCATCATTCTATCAGCAGACAGCGCTCTGACTGATGTGTAGCTACTGTTCTCCATCATTCTATCAGCAGACAGCACTCTGACTGACGTGTAGCTACTGTTCTCCATCATTCTATCAGCGCTCTGACTGACGTGGAGCTACTGTTCTCCATCATTCTATCAGCAGACAGAGCTCTGACTGATGTGGAGCTACTGTTCTCCATCATTCTATCAGCAGACAGCGCTCTGACTGATGTGTAGCTACTGTTCTTCATCATTCTATCAGCGCTCTGACTGATGTGGAGCTACTGTTCTCCATCATTCTATCAGCAGACAGCGCTCTGACTAACGTGTAGCTACTGTTCTCCATCATTCTATCAGCAGACAGCGCTCTGACTGATGTGTAGCTACTGTTCTCCATCATTCTATCAGCAGACAGCGCTCTGACTGATGTGTAGCTACTGTTCTCCATCATTCTATCAGCAGACAGCGCTCTGACTGATATGGAGCTACTGTTCTCCATCATTCTATCAGCAGACAGCGCTCTGACTGATGTGTAGCTACTGTTCTCCATCATTCTATCAGCAGACAGCGCTCTGACGGATGTGTAGCTACTGTTCTCCATCATTCTATCAGCAGACAGCGCTCTGACTGACGTGTAGCTACTGTTCTCCATCATTCTATCAGCAGACAGCACTCTGACTGATGTGGAGCTACTGTTCTCCATCATTCTATCAGCAGACAGCGCTCTGACTGATGTGTAGCTACTGTTCTCCATCATTCTATCAGCAGACAGCGCTCTGACTGACGTGTAGCTACTGTTCTCCATCATTCTATCAGCGCTCTGACTGACGTGGAGCTACTGTTCTCCATCATTCTATCAGCGCTCTGACTGACGTGGAGCTACTGTTCTCCATCATTCTATCAGCAGACAGAGCTCTGACTGATGTGGAGCTACTGTTCTCCATCATTCTATCAGCAGACAGCGCTCTGACTGATGTGTAGCTACTGTTCTTCATCATTCTATCAGCGCTCTGACTGATGTGTAGCTACTGTTCTCCATCATTCTATCAGCAGACAGCGCTCTGACTGACGTGTAGCTACTGTTCTCCATCATTCTATAAGCAGACAGCGCTCTGACTGATGTGTAGCTACTGTTCTCCATCATTCTATCAGCAGACAGCGCTCTGACTGATGTGTAGCTACTGTTCTCCATCATTCTATCAGCAGACAGCGCTCTGACTGATATGGAGCTACTGTTCTCCATCATTCTATCAGCAGACAGCGCTCTGACTGATGTGTAGCTACTGTTCTCCATCATTCTATCAGCAGACAGCGCTCTGACGGATGTGTAGCTACTGTTCTCCATCATTCTATCAGCAGACAGCGCTCTGACTGACGTGTAGCTACTGTTCTCCATCATTCTATCAGCAGACAGCGCTCTGACTGACGTGGAGCTACTGTTCTCCATCATTCTATCAGCAGACAGCGCTCTGACTGATGTGTAGCTTCTGTTCTCCATCATTCTATCAGCAGACAGCGCTCTGACTGATGTGGAGCTACTGTTCTCCATTCTATCAGCAGACAGCGCTCTGACTGATGTGTAGCTACTGTTCTCCATCATTCTATCAGCAGACAGCGCTCTGACTGATATGGAGCTACTGTTCTCCATCATTCTATCAGCAGACAGCGCTCTGACTGATGTGTAGCTACTGTTCTCCATCATTCTATCAGCAGACAGCGCTCTGACTGATGTGTAGCTACTGTTCTCCATCATTCTATCAGCGCTCTGACTGACGTGTAGCTACTGTTCTCCATCATTCTATCAGCAGACAGAGCTCTGACTGACGTGGAGCTACTGTTCTCCATCATTCTATCAGCAGACAGCGCTCTGACTGATGTGGAGCTACTGTTCTCCATCATTCTATCAGCAGACAGCGCTCTGACTGATGTGGAGCTACTGTTCTCCATCATTCTATCAGCAGACAGCGCTCTGACTGACGTGTAGCTACTGTTCTCCATCATTCTATCAGCAGACAGCGCTCTGACTGACGTGTAGCTACTGTTCTCCATCATTCTATCAGCAGACAGCGCCCTGACTGACGTGTAGCTACTGTTCTCCATCATTCTATCAGCGCTCTGACTGACGTGGAGCTACTGTTCTCCATCATTCTATCAGCAGACAGAGCTCTGACTGATGTGGAGCTACTGTTCTCCATCATTCTATCAGCAGACAGCGCTCTGACTGATGTGTAGCTACTGTTCTCCATCATTCTATCAGCGCTCTGACTGACGTGTAGCTACTGTTCTCCATCATTCTATCAGCAGACAGCGCTCTGACTGATGTGGAGCTACTGTTCTCCATCATTCTATCAGCAGACAGCGCTCTGACTGATGTGTAGCTACTGTTCTCCATCATTCTATCAGCAGACAGCGCTCTGACTGATGTGTAGCTACTGTTCTCCATCATTCTATCAGCAGACAGCACTCTGACTGACGTGTAGCTACTGTTCTCCATCATTCTATCAGCGCTCTGACTGACGTGGAGCTACTGTTCTCCATCATTCTATCAGCAGACAGAGCTCTGACTGATGTGGAGCTACTGTTCTCCATCATTCTATCAGCAGACAGCGCTCTGACTGATGTGTAGCTACTGTTCTTCATCATTCTATCAGCGCTCTGACTGATGTGGAGCTACTGTTCTCCATCATTCTATCAGCAGACAGCGCTCTGACTAACGTGTAGCTACTGTTCTCCATCATTCTATCAGCAGACAGCGCTCTGACTGATGTGTAGCTACTGTTCTCCATCATTCTATCAGCAGACAGCGCTCTGACTGATGTGTAGCTACTGTTCTCCATCATTCTATCAGCAGACAGCGCTCTGACTGATATGGAGCTACTGTTCTCCATCATTCTATCAGCAGACAGCGCTCTGACTGATGTGTAGCTACTGTTCTCCATCATTCTATCAGCAGACAGCGCTCTGACGGATGTGTAGCTACTGTTCTCCATCATTCTATCAGCAGACAGCGCTCTGACTGACGTGTAGCTACTGTTCTCCATCATTCTATCAGCAGACAGCACTCTGACTGATGTGGAGCTACTGTTCTCCATCATTCTATCAGCAGACAGCGCTCTGACTGATGTGTAGCTACTGTTCTCCATCATTCTATCAGCAGACAGCGCTCTGACTGACGTGTAGCTACTGTTCTCCATCATTCTATCAGCGCTCTGACTGACGTGGAGCTACTGTTCTCCATCATTCTATCAGCGCTCTGACTGACGTGGAGCTACTGTTCTCCATCATTCTATCAGCAGACAGAGCTCTGACTGATGTGGAGCTACTGTTCTCCATCATTCTATCAGCAGACAGCGCTCTGACTGATGTGTAGCTACTGTTCTTCATCATTCTATCAGCGCTCTGACTGATGTGTAGCTACTGTTCTCCATCATTCTATCAGCAGACAGCGCTCTGACTGACGTGTAGCTACTGTTCTCCATCATTCTATAAGCAGACAGCGCTCTGACTGATGTGTAGCTACTGTTCTCCATCATTCTATCAGCAGACAGCGCTCTGACTGATGTGTAGCTACTGTTCTCCATCATTCTATCAGCAGACAGCGCTCTGACTGATATGGAGCTACTGTTCTCCATCATTCTATCAGCAGACAGCGCTCTGACTGATGTGTAGCTACTGTTCTCCATCATTCTATCAGCAGACAGCGCTCTGACGGATGTGTAGCTACTGTTCTCCATCATTCTATCAGCAGACAGCGCTCTGACTGACGTGTAGCTACTGTTCTCCATCATTCTATCAGCAGACAGCGCTCTGACTGACGTGGAGCTACTGTTCTCCATCATTCTATCAGCAGACAGCGCTCTGACTGATGTGTAGCTTCTGTTCTCCATCATTCTATCAGCAGACAGCGCTCTGACTGATGTGGAGCTACTGTTCTCCATTCTATCAGCAGACAGCGCTCTGACTGATGTGTAGCTACTGTTCTCCATCATTCTATCAGCAGACAGCGCTCTGACTGATATGGAGCTACTGTTCTCCATCATTCTATCAGCAGACAGCGCTCTGACTGATGTGTAGCTACTGTTCTCCATCATTCTATCAGCAGACAGCGCTCTGACTGATGTGTAGCTACTGTTCTCCATCATTCTATCAGCGCTCTGACTGACGTGTAGCTACTGTTCTCCATCATTCTATCAGCAGACAGAGCTCTGACTGACGTGGAGCTACTGTTCTCCATCATTCTATCAGCAGACAGCGCTCTGACTGATGTGGAGCTACTGTTCTCCATCATTCTATCAGCAGACAGCGCTCTGACTGATGTGGAGCTACTGTTCTCCATCATTCTATCAGCAGACAGCGCTCTGACTGACGTGTAGCTACTGTTCTCCATCATTCTATCAGCAGACAGCGCTCTGACTGACGTGTAGCTACTGTTCTCCATCATTCTATCAGCAGACAGCGCCCTGACTGACGTGTAGCTACTGTTCTCCATCATTCTATCAGCGCTCTGACTGACGTGGAGCTACTGTTCTCCATCATTCTATCAGCAGACAGCGCTCTGACTGACGTGTAGCTACTGTTCTCCATCATTCTATCAGCAGACAGCGCTCTGACTGATGTGTAGCTACTGTTCTCCATCATTCTATCAGCAGACAGCGCTCTGACTGATGTGGAGCTACTGTTCTCCATCATTCTATCAGCAGACAGCGCTCTGACTGACGTGTAGCTACTGTTCTCCATCATTCTATCAGCAGACAGCGCTCTGACTGACGTGTAGCTACTGTTCTCCATCATTCTATCAGCAGACAGCGCCCTGACTGACGTGTAGCTACTGTTCTCCATCATTCTATCAGCAGACAGCGCTCTGACTGACGTGGAGCTACTGTTCTCCATCATTCTATCAGCAGACAGAGCTCTGACTGATGTGTAGCTACTGTTCTCCATCATTCTATCAGCAGACAGCGCTCTGACTGATGTGGAGCTACTGTTCTCCATCATTCTATCAGCGCTCTGAGTGACGTGGAGCTACTGTTCTCCATCATTCTATCAGCAGACAGCGCTCTGACTGACGTGGAGCTACTGTTCTCCATCATTCTATCAGCAGACAGCGCTCTGACTGACGTGTAGCTACTGTTCTCCATCATTCTATCAGCAGACAGCGCTCTGACTGATGTGTAGCTACTGTTCTCCATCATTCTATCAGCAGACAGCGCTCTGACTGATGTGTAGCTACTGTTCTCCATCATTCTATCAGCAGACAGCGCTCTGACTGACGTGGAGCTACTGTTCTCCATCATTCTATCAGCAGACAGCGCTCTGACTGACGTGGAGCTACTGTTCTCCATCATTCTATCAGCAGACAGCACTCTGACTGATGTGTAGCTACTGTTCTCCATCATTCTATCAGCAGACAGCGCTCTGACGGATGTGTAGCTACTGTTCTCCATCATTCTATCAGCAGACAGCGCTCTGACTGATGTGGAGCTACTGTTCTCCATCATTCTATCAGCAGACAGCGCTCTGACTGATGTGGAGCTACTGTTCTCCATCACTCTTTCAGCAGACAGCGCTCTGACTGACGTGTAGCTACTGTTCTCCATCATTCTATCAGCAGACAGCGCTCTGACTGACGTGTAGCTACTGTTCTCCATCATTCTATCAGCAGACAGCGCTCTGACTGACGTGTAGCTACTGTTCTCCATCATTCTATCAGCAGACAGCACTCTGACTGACGTGTAGCTACTGTTCTCCATCATTCTATCAGCGCTCTGACTGACGTGTAGCTACTGTTCTCCATCATTCTATCAGCGCTCTGACTGACGTGTAGCTACTGTTCTCCATCATTCTATCAGCAGACAGCACTTTGACTGACGTGTAGCTACTGTTCTTCATCATTCTATCAGCAGACAGCGCTCTGACTGATGTGTAGCTACTGTTCTCCATCATTCTATCAGCAGACAGCGCTCTGATTGACGTGTAGCTACTGTTCTCCATCATTCTATCAGCAGACAGCGCTCTGACTGACGTGTAGCTACTGTTCTCCATCATTCTATCAGCAGACAGCACTCTGACTGACGTGTAGCTACTGTTCTCCATCATTCTATCAGCGCTCTGACTGACGTGTAGCTACTGTTCTCCATCATTCTATCAGCGCTCTGACTGACGTGTAGCTACTGTTCTCCATCATTCTATCAGCAGACAGCACTCTGACTGACGTGTAGCTACTGTTCTCCATCATTCTATCAGCAGACAGCACTCTGACTGATGTGTAGCTACTGTTCTCCATCATTCTATCAGCAGACAGCGCTCTGACTGACGTGTAGCTACTGTTCTCCATCATTCTATCAGCAGACAGCGCTCTGACTGATGTGGAGCTACTGTTCTCCATCATTCTATCAGCAGACAGCACTCTGACTGATGTGGAGCTACTGTTCTCCATCATTCTATCAGCAGACAGCGCTCTGACTGATGTGGAGCTACTGTTCTCCATCATTCTATCAGCAGACAGCGCTCTGACTGACGTGTAGCTACTGTTCTCCATCATTCTATCAGCAGACAGCGCTCTGACTGACGTGTAGCTACTGTTCTCCATCATTCTATCAGCAGACAGCGCCCTGACTGACGTGTAGCTACTGTTCTCCATCATTCTATCAGCGCTCTGACTGACGTGGAGCTACTGTTCTCCATCATTCTATCAGCAGACAGCGCTCTGACTGATGTGGAGCTACTGTTCTCCATCATTCTATCAGCAGACAGCGCTCTGACTGACGTGTAGCTACTGTTCTCCATCATTCTATCAGCAGACAGCGCTCTGACTGACGTGTAGCTACTGTTCTCCATCATTCTATCAGCAGACAGCGCCCTGACTGACGTGTAGCTACTGTTCTCCATCATTCTATCAGCAGACAGCGCTCTGACTGACGTGGAGCTACTGTTCTCCATCATTCTATCAGCAGACAGAGCTCTGACTGATGTGTAGCTACTGTTCTCCATCATTCTATCAGCAGACAGCGCTCTGACTGATGTGGAGGTACTGTTCTCCATCATTCTATCAGCGCTCTGAGTGACGTGGAGCTACTGTTCTCCATCATTCTATCAGCAGACAGCGCTCTGACTGACGTGGAGCTACTGTTCTCCATCATTCTATCAGCAGACAGCGCTCTGACTGACGTGTAGCTACTGTTCTCCATCATTCTATCAGCAGACAGCGCTCTGACTGACGTGTAGCTACTGTTCTCCATCATTCTATCAGCAGACAGAGCTCTGACTGACGTGTAGCTACTGTTCTCCATCATTCTATCAGCAGACAGCGCTCTGACTGACGTGTAGCTACTGTTCTCCATCATTCTATCAGCGCTCTGACTGACGTGTAGCTACTGTTCTCCATCATTCTATCAGCGCTCTGACTGACGTGTAGCTACTGTTCTCCATCATTCTATCAGCAGACAGCACTTTGACTGACGTGTAGCTACTGTTCTTCATCATTCTATCAGCAGACAGCGCTCTGACTGATGTGTAGCTACTGTTCTCCATCATTCTATCAGCAGACAGCGCTCTGACTGATGTGTAGCTACTGTTCTCCATCATTCTATCAGCAGACAGCGCTCTGACTGACGTGTAGCTACTGTTCTCCATCATTCTATCAGCAGACAGCGCTCTGACTGACGTGTAGCTACTGTTCTCCATCATTCTATCAGCAGACAGCACTCTGACTGACGTGTAGCTACTGTTCTCCATCATTCTATCAGCGCTCTGACTGACGTGTAGCTACTGTTCTCCATCATTCTATCAGCGCTCTGACTGACGTGTAGCTACTGTTCTCCATCATTCTATCAGCAGACAGCACTCTGACTGACGTGTAGCTACTGTTCTCCATCATTCTATCAGCAGACAGCACTCTGACTGATGTGTAGCTACTGTTCTCCATCATTCTATCAGCAGACAGCACTCTGACTGATGTGGAGCTACTGTTCTCCATCATTCTATCAGCAGACAGCACTCTGACTGATGTGTAGCTACTGTTCTCCATCACTCTTTCAGCAGACAGCGCTCTGACTGATGTGTAGCTACTGTTCTCCATCATTCTATCAGCAGACAGCACTCTGACTGATGTGTAGCTACTGTTCTCCATCACTCTTTCAGCAGACAGCGCTCTGACTGATGTGGAGCTACTGTTCTCCATCATTCTATCAGCAGACAGCGCTCTGACTGATGTGGAGCTACTGTTCTCCATCATTCTATCAGCAGACAGCACTCTGACTGATGTGGAGCTACTGTTCTCCATCATTCTATCAGCAGACAGCGCTCTGACTGATGTGTAGCTACTGTTCTCCATCATTCTATCAGCAGACAGCGCTCTGACTGATGTGTAGCTACTGTTCTCCATCATTCTATCAGCAGACAGCGCTCTGACTGATGTGTAGCTACTGTTCTCCATCATTCTATCAGCAGACAGCGCTCTGACTGATGTGTAGCTACTGTTCTCCATCATTCTATCAGCAGACAGCGCTCTGACTGACGTGTAGCTACTGTTCTCCATCATTCTATCAGCAGACAGCGCTCTGACTGACGTGTAGCTACTGTTCTCCATCATTCTATCAGCAGACAGCGCTCTGACTGATGTGTAGCTACTGTTCTCCATCATTCTATCAGCAGACAGCACTCTGACTGACGTGTAGCTACTGTTCTCCATCATTCTATCAGCGCTCTGACTGACGTGTAGCTACTGTTCTCCATCATTCTATCAGCGTTCTGACTGACGTGTAGCTACTGTTCTCCATCATTCTATCAGCAGACAGCACTCTGACTGATGTGTAGCTACTGTTCTCCATCATTCTATCAGCAGACAGCGCTCTGACTGACGTGTAGCTACTGTTCTCCATCATTCTATCAGCAGACAGCGCTCTGACTGATGTGGAGCTACTGTTCTCCATCATTCTATCAGCAGACAGCACTCTGACTGATGTGGAGCTACTGTTCTCCATCATTCTATCAGCAGACAGCGCTCTGACTGACGTGTAGCTACTGTTCTCCATCATTCTATCAGCAGACAGCGCTCTGACTGACGTGTAGCTACTGTTCTCCATCATTCTATCAGCAGACAGCACTCTGACTGACGTGTAGCTACTGTTCTCCATCATTCTATCAGCGCTCTGACTGACGTGTAGCTACTGTTCTCCATCATTCTATCAGCGCTCTGACTGACGTGTAGCTACTGTTCTCCATCATTCTATCAGCAGACAGCACTCTGACTGACGTGTAGCTACTGTTCTCCATCATTCTATCAGCAGACAGCACTCTGACTGATGTGTAGCTACTGTTCTCCATCATTCTATCAGCAGACAGCGCTCTGACTGACGTGTAGCTACTGTTCTCCATCATTCTATCAGCAGACAGCGCTCTGACTGATGTGGAGCTACTGTTCTCCATCATTCTATCAGCAGACAGCACTCTGACTGATGTGGAGCTACTGTTCTCCATCATTCTATCAGCAGACAGCACTCTGACTGATGTGTAGCTACTGTTCTCCATCACTCTTTCAGCAGACAGCGCTCTGACTGATGTGTAGCTACTGTTCTCCATCATTCTATCAGCAGACAGCACTCTGACTGATGTGTAGCTACTGTTCTCCATCACTCTTTCAGCAGACAGCGCTCTGACTGATGTGGAGCTACTGTTCTCCATCATTCTATCAGCAGACAGCGCTCTGACTGATGTGGAGCTACTGTTCTCCATCATTCTATCAGCAGACAGCACTCTGACTGATGTGGAGCTACTGTTCTCCATCATTCTATCAGCAGACAGCGCTCTGACTGATGTGTAGCTACTGTTCTCCATCATTCTATCAGCAGACAGCGCTCTGACTGATGTGTAGCTACTGTTCTCCATCATTCTATCAGCAGACAGCGCTCTGACTGATGTGTAGCTACTGTTCTCCATCATTCTATCAGCAGACAGCGCTCTGACTGATGTGTAGCTACTGTTCTCCATCATTCTATCAGCAGACAGCGCTCTGACTGACGTGTAGCTACTGTTCTCCATCATTCTATCAGCAGACAGCGCTCTGACTGACGTGTAGCTACTGTTCTCCATCATTCTATCAGCAGACAGCGCTCTGACTGATGTGTAGCTACTGTTCTCCATCATTCTATCAGCAGACAGCACTCTGACTGACGTGTAGCTACTGTTCTCCATCATTCTATCAGCGCTCTGACTGACGTGTAGCTACTGTTCTCCATCATTCTATCAGCAGACAGCACTCTGACTGACGTGTAGCTACTGTTCTCCATCATTCTATCAGCAGACAGCACTCTGACTGACGTGTAGCTACTGTTCTCCATCATTCTATCAGCAGACAGCACTCTGACTGATGTGTAGCTACTGTTCTCCATCATTCTATCAGCAGACAGCGCTCTGACTGACGTGTAGCTACTGTTCTCCATCATTCTATCAGCAGACAGCGCTCTGACTGATGTGGAGCTACTGTTCTCCATCATTCTATCAGCAGACAGCACTCTGACTGATGTGGAGCTACTGTTCTCCATCATTCTATCAGCAGACAGCACTCTGACTGATGTGTAGCTACTGTTCTCATCACTCTTTCAGCAGACAGCGCTCTGACTGATGTGTAGCTACTGTTCTCCATCATTCTATCAGCAGACAGCACTCTGACTGATGTGTAGCTACTGTTCTCCATCACTCTTTCAGCAGACAGCGCTCTGACTGATGTGTAGCTACTGTTCTCCATCATTCTATCAGCAGACAGCACTCTGACTGATGTGTAGCTACTGTTCTCCATCACTCTTTCAGCAGACAGCGCTCTGACTGACGTGTAGCTACTGTTCTCCATCATTCTATCAGCAGACAGCGCTCTGACTGACGTGGAGCTACTGTTCTCCATCATTCTATCAGCAGACAGCACTCTGACTGACGTGTAGCTACTGTTCTCCATCATTCTATCAGCAGACAGCGCTCTGACTGATGTGGAGCTACTGTTCTCCATCATTCTATCAGCAGACAGCACTCTGACTGATATGTAGCTACTTTTCTCAGTGTAGCCAGCCATTTTTCACCATTAAAATGAAAGATTAACTTTAAACAAAACATCAGGACATTTAGCTGGCTACATTCTCTCTATGATAAACATTAGAAATATGATGGCCCTGCATCGCTTTAGCAACAACAAAAAAGACCTTGCTTTTTCATTGTAAGCTCATTTACTTGTGTGTCTGCCAGCCAAATAGTGTTGCACTTCTGTTGTAAATGAAGCTATTTTCTGATGAATGTGTTGCACTAATGTATTTTCTGTGAAGGAAACTATAGTTGCATGCCCCTGATCACTACTGAAGCAAAAAAAAAAGAAGAAGACTTTCTATATAAAACGTGACCCCTGTCAATACACAGCTGGACTCACCTGCTCCCGCTTTCTCCTGTTGTGCTATTTACAACACACAGCTGGACTCACCTGCTCCCGCTTTCTCCTGTTGTGCTATTTACAACACACAGCTGGACTCACCTGCTCCCGCTTTCTCCTGTTGTGCTATTTACAAACACACACGTGACTGTCTCAACTGTTCTGGGGAACTACGGTGAGCTTCATAATGTGACAGGTGAAATGATCAACGCCATCTGCTTTATCTCCTAACGTATTGCACAAGTTGACTGCAGGTATTTATTTAAGTAGCTACAAATATAAAAATGTATTGAAACACTTCAACTTCCAGTAAATAACATCGTCCTATCACTAAAATATGTACAAAAGCACAGACTTTGACCAGACTGCTCTGCACTAACACTATGGCTAAACATGCTGTAGATGACGAAAGTGGAGACATGGAGAATAGTTCTGTATTGAAACCCCCCCCCCCCCCCCCCCCCCCAAAAATAGTTTAAACGGCATTGAAAAACCAATCTGTGGCCATTTCCAAATACCCCGGTATACCGGCCAAGCCTATAGGATGCCGCTTGGAACACAGTCCCAGAACAGCAGGCTTGTCTGCCGAGGATACCCAGCTCGTGTGCTCAATTTGTACAGTTATTATGGCCGAATGATTTCCTGTGAATGCAGTAGTGAGTAGAGTGGTAATATAGGAAAGGGAGGTTTATTAATGGTTTCTCCTGTCAGGCTGAAGATTTTGACCTAACAGAGATTCTGAAGAAGAAGGAAGAGATCGCTGAGACCAGAAACACTCTTTTCCAAGAAATCGGTCAAGAAAGAAAAGAATATGTACGTTACATGTTCCAACATCTTTCTATCATTCTAATTCTGTCATTTATGTTCTGTCATTCTAATTCTGTCATTTATGTTCTGTCATTCTAATTCTGTCATTTATATGTTCTGTCATTCTAATTCTGTCATTTATATGTTCTGTCATTCTAATTCTGTCATTTATATGTTCTGTCATTCTAATTCTGTCATTTATGTGTTCTGTCATTGTCATTCTGTGTTCCAACTAAGTCCGGGAACACTTCCACACTTCTCATCAAATCAGTTCCACTCATCACACCCCTCCCTAATAGCTGTGTCATGTTTGTGTTGTAGATGAAGCTCAGTACTCTGGCTGAAGGCTGCTGTCCTGAGCTCCCCCTGCTCTATCCTGAGGCAGACATCCACAGCCACATGGTGAGACACAACCTGAGTCCTGACTGATCCAACTATACCTCTGTACAAGACCATATGGAAAACAGGACATGGTCACATTGTGCTGCAGTACTATCCCCTAGTGGAAATCTGTGAATGTATTATTTCAGTGTGTGTTCCTAATTACCATGTTCTCATCATGTATGTATTATTAGCAGCACCTACGTATTTCACAGATGTGGGTGTGTGTGTGTGTGCAGAGCTCTGGAGGTCTGTTGGTGAAGAGTCTGGACAGGGACATGTTTGACGCTGAGCCCATGAAGGAGCTGAGTGGACGCAGGCCTCTGGTCTGTACTGAGTTCCAGGGACAGAGGGTCATACTCAAGGTAACCCCTTTTTCACACACCTTTTTAGGGCTACGTCCAAAATAGGACCCTATTCTCTCTATAGTGCACTACTTTTGACTAGGGGCCCATAGAGCTCTGGTTAAAAGTAGTGCACTATATAGGGTGCTATGTGGGAGTCAACCTTACAGGTTAAAAACATTGTGTAAATGTGGAACTCTGTCAGGACCAAATGTGAGCAAACATTTTGAAGCAGAATGATAGTTCTTTTTGAACATGTTCAGGTATTACTGCTCCTGTTTAAAGACGTTTGATCACGTTCAGTGCCAACTGAGAGACCCTGGTCTTTTGACAGAGGTTTAGTTGTTATCCTTATTGGTGGTTTGTGTCTGGGTTCCCTGTCAGGGTTACACGGTGAATGAGGAGGCAGAGGCCAGAGTGCTGGAGAGAACCTCCCAGTTTCACAGAACCAGGACGCAACGGGAGAGTCAGACTGACGCTGGAATACTCCCTCTTCTGGCACTGTTCTTTGGCAAGGTACTGCTCACTAAGCTTCCCTGTCTCGACCCAGTCACTCAGCTTCCCTGTCTCGACCCAGTCACTCAGCTTCCCTGTCTCGACCCAGTCACTCAGCTTCCCTGTCTCGACCCAGTCACTCAGCTTCCCTGTCTCGACCCAGTCACTCAGCTTCCCTGTCTCGACCCAGTCACTCAGCTTCCCTGTCTCGACCCAGTCACTCAGCTTCCCTGTCTCGATCCAGTCACTCAGCTTCCCTGTCTCGACCCAGTCACTCAGCTTCCCTGCCTCGACCCAGTCACTCAGCTTCCCTGCCTCGACCCAGTCACTCAGCTTCCCTGCCTCGACCCAGTCACTCAGCTTCCCTGTCTCGACCCAGTCACTCAGCTTCCCTGTCTCGACCCAGTCACTCAGCTTCCCTGCCTCGACCCAGTCACTCAGCTTCCCTGCCTCGACCCAGTCACTCAGCTTCCCTGCCTCGACCCAGTCACTCAGCTTCCCTGTCTCGACCCAGTCACTCAGCTTCCCTGTCTCGACCCAGTCACTCAGCTTCCCTGTCTCGACCCAGTCACTCAGCTTCCCTGCCTCGACCCAGTCACTCAGCTTCCCTGCCTCGACCCAGTCACTCAGCTTCCCTGCCTCGACCCAGTCACTCAGCTTCCCTGCCTCGACCCAGTCACTCAGCTTCCCTGTCTCGACCCAGTCACTCAGCTTCCCTGTCTCGACCCAGTCACTCAGCTTCCCTGTCTCGACCCAGTCACTCAGCTTCCCTGTCTCGACCCAGTCACTCAGCTTCCCTGTCTCGACCCAGTCACTAAGCTTCCCTGTCTCGACCCAGTCACTCAGCTTCCCTGTCTCGACCCAGTCACTCAGCTTCATATGTCTTCCTGTCTTACAAGCCACATGGTTCATGATCTGAGGAACTTGACTTAGACTTGAAGCCAATTTATGCTTGATCCGAAAATGCGGTCTGAGGCTTCGTATGGAGGGTGTGATGCAATTGCGGAGTCTCCTGAGGCGTGCAGAGGCCAAGTCAAGCTCCGTACCGCATCGCCGTGAGCCTCCCAAAGTTTGTAACAATGCAGAGGGCTCTGTTTAGCTCTGCGTTGACATGATTGGTTGACAGTAGGTGGGGGCGGAATGTCCTGTATAAACACACACACTTCCTTGACAACTTCCTTGACAACAGCTCTGCTCCGCTAAGCGTGGGAAGTATGAAAGCCCTGAAGTCTGTGGAGGCTACATCGTAGTAAATGTTACAGCCACTTCAGATGTCTGATTGACCAGGCAGAGCCTTTTAGAGGTCGTGTTCTCCATTTGTCATGATGTATGTTTTACGATGACCCCTTCTCTTTCAGTCAGACCCTCTTGCCTATGTGATGGTGCCATACTTCCCCAATGGAAGTCTCTGGGCTGTTCAGGCTGACAAACCCCTAACTGCCACAGTGAGTTCTCTCGGCTACCGTCCTCATATTTCACCTTTACAGTTACAAAACTCTCCCAAAATTCCCAGGTTTCCATAAATCCTGGTTTGAGGATTCCTGGATTTCCCTTCTTCCAACGGAGTTTTCTGGAAAATCGGGCAATTTTGGAACCTTATTCGCATGCCCTTGTTTTGTAGTAGTATAACACATTGACCTACTGTCCTGTCTCTCCCATCAGGAGACTGTAGTAGTATAACACATTGACCTACTGCCCTGTCTCTCCCATCAGGAGACTGTAGTAGTATAACACATTGACCTACTGCCCTGTCTCTCCCATCAGGAGACTGTAGTAGTATAACACATTGACCTACTGTCCTGTCTCTCTCATCAGGAGACTGTAGTAGTATAACACATTGACCTACTGTCCTGTCTCTCCCATCAGGAGACTGGTAGTATAACACATTGACCTACTGTCCTGTCTCTCCCATCAGGAGACTGTAGTAGTATAACACATTGACCTACTGTCCTGTCTCTCCCATCAGGAGACTGGTAGTATAACACATTGACCTACTGTCCTGTCTCTCCCATCAGGAGACTGGTAGTATAACACATTGACCTACTGTCCTGTCTCTCCCATCAGGAGACTGTAGTAGTATAACACATTGACCTACTGTCCTGTCTCTCCCATCAGGAGACTGTAGTAGTAGAACACATTGACCTACTGTCCTGTCTCTCTCATCAGGAGACTGTAGTAGTAGAACACATTGACCTACTGTCCTGTCTCTCCCATCAGGAGACTGTAGTAGTATAACACATTGACCTACTGTCCTGTCTCTCCCATCAGGAGACTGTAGTAGTATAACACATTGACCTACTGTCCTGTCTCTCCCATCAGGAGACTGGTAGTATAACATATTGACCTACTGCCCTGTCTCTCCCATCAGGAGACTGTAGTAGTATAACACATTGACCTACTGTCCTGTCTCTCCCATCAGGAGACTGGTAGTATAACACATTGACCTACTGTCCTGTCTCTCCCATCAGGAGACTGGTAGTATAACACATTGACCTAATGTCCTGTCTCTCCCATCAGGAGACTGTAGTAGTATAACACATTGACCTACTGTCCTGTCTCTCCCATCAGGAGACTGGTAGTATAACACATTGACCTACTGTCCTGTCTCTCCCATCAGGAGACTGGTAGTATAACACATTGACCTACTGTCCTGTCTCTCCCATCAGGAGACTGTAGTAGTATAACACATTGACCTACTGTCCTGTCTCTCCCATCAGGAGACTGTAGTAGTATAACACATTGACCTACTGTCCTGTCTCTCCCATCAGGAGACTGGTAGTATAACACATTGACCTACTGTCCTGTCTCTCCCATCAGGAGACTGGTAGTATAACACATTGACCTACTGTCCTGTCTCTCCCATCAGGAGACTGTAGTAGTATAACACATTGACCTACTGTCCTGTCTCTCCCATCAGGAGACTGTAGTAGTATAACACATTGACCTACTGTCCTGTCTCTCTCATCAGGAGACTGTAGTAGTATAACACATTGACCTACTGTCCTGTCTCTCCCATCAGGAGACTGTAGTAGTATAACACATTGACCTACTGTCTTGTCTCTCCCATCAGGAGACTGGTAGTATAACACATTGACCTACTGTCCTGTCTCTCCCATCAGGAGACTGTAGTAGTATAACACATTGACCTACTGTCCTGTCTCTCCCATCAGGAGACTGTAGTAGTATAACACATTGACCTACTGTCCTGTCTCTCCCATCAGGAGACTGGTAGTATAACACATTGACCTACTGTCCTGTCTCTCCCATCAGGAGACTGGTAGTATAACACATTGACCTACTGTCCTGTCTCTCCCATCAGGAGACTGGTAGTATAACACATTGACCTACTGTCCTGTCTCTCCCATCAGGAGACTGGTAGTATAACACATTGACCTACTGTCTTGTCTCTCCCATCAGGAGACTGGTAGTATAACACATTGACCTACTGTCCTGTCTCTCCCATCAGGAGACTGGTAGTATAACACATTGACCTACTGTCCCGTCTCTCCCATCAGGAGACTGGTAGTATAACACATTGATCTACTGTCCCGTCTCTCCCATCAGGAGACTGTAGTAGTATAACACATTGACCTACTGTCCTGTCTCTCCCATCAGGAGACTGGTAGTATAACACATTGACCTACTGTCCTGTCCCTCCCATCAGGAGACTGGTAGTATAACACATTGACCTACTGTCCTGTCTCTCCCATCAGGAGACTGGTAGTATAACACATTGACCTAATGTCCTGTCTCTCCCATCAGGAGACTGGTAGTATAACACATTGACCTACTGTCCTGTCTCTCCCATCAGGAGACTGGTAGTATAACACCTTGACCTACTGTCTTGTCTCTCCCATCAGGAGACTGTAGTAGTATAACACATTGACCTACTGTCCTGTCTCTCCCATCAGGAGACTGTAGTAGTATAACACATTGACCTACTGTCCTGTCTCTCTCATCAGGAGACTGTAGTAGTAGAACACATTGACCTACTGTCCTGTCTCTCCCATCAGGAGACTGTAGTAGTATAACACATTGACCTACTGTCCTGTCTCTCCCATCAGGAGACTGTAGTAGTATAACACATTGACCTACTGTCCTGTCTCTCCCATCAGGAGACTGTAGTAGTATAACACATTGACCTACTGTCCTGTCTCTCCCATCAGGAGACTGTAGTAGTATAACACATTGACCTACTGTCCTGTCTCTCCCATCAGGAGACTGTAGTAGTATAACACATTGACCTACTGTCCTGTCTCTCCCATCAGGAGACTGTAGTAGTATAACACATTGACCTACTGTCCTGTCTCTCCCATCAGGAGACTGTAGTAGTATAACACATTGACCTACTGTCCTGTCTCTCCCATCAGGAGACTGTAGTAGTATAACACATTGATCTACTGTCCTGTCTCTCTCATCAGGAGACTGTAGTAGTATAACACATTGACCTACTGTCTTGTCTCTCCCATCAGGAGACTGGTAGTATAACACATTGACCTACTGTCCTGTCTCTCTCATCAGGAGACTGTAGTAGTATAACACATTGACCTACTGTCCTGTCTCTCCCATCAGGAGACTGGTAGTATAACACATTGACCTACTGTCCTGTCTCTCCCATCAGGAGACTGGTAGTATAACACATTGACCTACTGTCCTGTCTCTCCCATCAGGAGACTGGTAGTATAACACATTGACCTACTGTCTTGTCTCTCCCATCAGGAGACTGTAGTAGTATAACACATTGACCTACTGTCCTGTCTCTCCCATCAGGAGACTGGTAGTATAACACATTGACCTACTGTCCTGTCTCTCCCATCAGGAGACTGGTAGTATAACATATTGACCTACTGCCCTGTCTCTCCCATCAGGAGACTGTAGTAGTATAACACATTGACCTACTGTCCTGTCTCTCCCATCAGGAGACTGGTAGTATAACACATTGACCTACTGTCCTGTCTCTCCCATCAGGAGACTGGTAGTATAACACATTGACCTACTGTCCTGTCTCTCCCATCAGGAGACTGTAGTAGTATAACACATTGACCTACTGTCCTGTCTCTCCCATCAGGAGACTGGTAGTATAACACATTGACCTACTGTCCTGTCTCTCCCATCAGGAGACTGGTAGTATAACACATTGACCTACTGTCCTGTCTCTCCCATCAGGAGACTGTAGTAGTATAACACATTGACCTACTGTCCTGTCTCTCCCATCAGGAGACTGTAGTAGTATAACACATTGACCTACTGTCCTGTCTCTCCCATCAGGAGACTGGTAGTATAACACATTGACCTACTGTCCTGTCTCTCTCATCAGGAGACTGTAGTAGTATAACACATTGACCTACTGTCCTGTCTCTCCCATCAGGAGACTGTAGTAGTATAACACATTGACCTACTGTCCTGTCTCTCCCATCAGGAGACTGTAGTAGTAGAACACATTGACCTACTGTCCTGTCTCTCCCATCAGGAGACTGGTAGTATAACACATTGACCTACTGTCCTGTCTCTCCCATCAGGAGACTGTAGTAGTATAACACATTGACCTACTGTCCTGTCTCTCCCATCAGGAGACTGTAGTAGTAGAACACATTGACCTACTGTCCTGTCTCTCCCATCAGGAGACTGGTAGTATAACACATTGACCTACTGTCCTGTCTCTCTCATCAGGAGACTGTAGTAGTAGAACACATTGACCTACTGTCCTGTCTCTCCCATCAGGAGACTGTAGTAGTAGAACACATTGACCTACTGTCCTGTCTCTCCCATCAGGAGACTGGTAATATAACACATTGACCTACTGTCCTGTCTCTCCCATCAGGAGACTGTAGTAGTATAACACATTGACCTACTGTCCTGTCTCTCCCATCAGGAGACTGGTAGTATAACACATTGACCTACTGTCCTGTCTCTCCCATCAGGAGACTGTAGTAGTATAACACATTGACCTACTGTCCTGTCTCTCCCATCAGGAGACTGTAGTAGTATAACACATTGACCTACTGTCCTGTCTCTCCCATCAGGAGACTGTAGTAGTATAACACATTGACCTACTGTCCTGTCTCTCCCATCAGGAGACTGGTAGTATAACACATTGACCTACTGTCCTGTCTCTCCCATCAGGAGACTGTAGTAGTATAACACATTGACCTACTGTCCTGTCTCTCCCATCAGGAGACTGTAGTAGTATAACACATTGACCTACTGTCCTGTCTCTCCCATCAGGAGACTGGTAGTATAACACATTGACCTACTGTCCTGTCTCTCCCATCAGGAGACTGTAGTAGTATAACACATTGACCTACTGTCCTGTCTCTCCCATCAGGAGACTGTAGTAGTATAACACATTGACCTACTGTCCTGTCTCTCCCATCAGGAGACTGTAGTAGTATAACACATTGACCTACTGTCCTGTCTCTCCCATCAGGAGACTGTAGTAGTATAACACATTGACCTACTGTCCTGTCTCTCCCATCAGGAGACTGGTAGTATAACACATTGACCTACTGTCCTGTCTCACCCATCAGGAGACTGTAGTAGTATAACACATTGACCTACTGTCCTGTCTCTCCCATCAGGAGACTGTAGTAGTATAACACATTGACCTACTGTCCTGTCTCTCCCATCAGGAGACTGGTAGTATAACACATTGACCTACTGTCCTGTCTCTCCCATCAGGAGACTGGTAGTATAACACATTGACCTACTGTCCTGTCTCTCCCATCAGGAGACTGGTAGTATAACACATTGACCTACTGTCCTGTCTCTCCCATCAGGAGACTGGTAGTATAACACATTGACCTACTGTCCTGTCTCTCCCATCAGGAGACTGGTAGTATAACACATTGACCTACTGTCCTGTCTCTCCCATCAGGAGACTGTAGTAGTATAACACATTGACCTACTGTCCTGTCTCTCCCATCAGGAGACTGTAGTAGTATAACACATTGACCTACTGTCCTGTCTCTCCCATCAGGAGACTGGTAGTATAACACATTGACCTACTGTCCTGTCTCTCCCATCAGGAGACTGTAGTAGTATAACACATTGACCTACTGTCCTGTCTCTCCCATCAGGAGACTGTAGTAGTATAACACATTGACCTACTGTCCTGTCTCTCCCATCAGGAGACTGGTAGTATAACACATTGACCTACTGTCCTGTCTCTCTCATCAGGAGACTGTAGTAGTAGAACACATTGACCTACTGTCCTGTCTCTCCCATCAGGAGACTGTAGTAGTAGAACACATTGACCTACTGTCCTGTCTCTCCCATCAGGAGACTGGTAGTAGAACACATTGACCTACTGTCCTGTCTCTCCCATCAGGAGACTGTAGTAGTATAACACATTGACCTACTGTCCTGTCTCTCCCATCAGGAGACTGGTAGTATAACACATTGACCTACTGTCCTGTCTCTCCCATCAGGAGACTGTAGTAGTATAACACATTGACCTACTGTCCTGTCTCTCCCATCAGGAGACTGTAGTAGTATAACACATTGACCTACTGTCCTGTCTCTCCCATCAGGAGACTGTAGTAGTATAACACATTGACCTACTGTCCTGTCTCTCCCATCAGGAGACTGGTAGTATAACACATTGACCTACTGTCTTGTCTCTCCCATCAGGAGACTGGTAGTATAACACATTGACCTACTGTCCTGTCTCTCCCATCAGGAGACTGTAGTAGTATAACACATTGACCTACTGTCCTGTCTCTCCCATCAGGAGACTGGTAGTATAACACATTGACCTACTGTCTTGTCTCTCCCATCAGGAGACTGGTAGTATAACACATTGACCTACTGTCCTGTCTCTCCCATCAGGAGACTGTAGTAGTATAACACATTGACCTACTGTCCTGTCTCTCCCATCAGGAGACTGGTAGTATAACATATTGACCTACTGCCCTGTCTCTCCCATCAGGAGACTGTAGTAGTATAACACATTGACCTACTGTCCTGTCTCTCCCATCAGGAGACTGGTAGTATAACACATTGACCTACTGTCCTGTCTCTCCCATCAGGAGACTGGTAGTATAACACATTGACCTACTGTCCTGTCTCTCCCATCAGGAGACTGTAGTAGTATAACACATTGACCTACTGTCCTGTCTCTCCCATCAGGAGACTGGTAGTATAACACATTGACCTACTGTCCTGTCTCTCCCATCAGGAGACTGTAGTAGTATAACACATTGACCTACTGTCCTGTCTCTCCCATCAGGAGACTGGTAGTATAACACATTGACCTACTGTCCTGTCTCTCCCATCAGGAGACTGTAGTAGTATAACACATTGACCTACTGTCCTGTCTCTCCCATCAGGAGACTGTAGTAGTATAACACATTGACCTACTGTCCTGTCTCTCCCATCAGGAGACTGGTAGTATAACACATTGACCTACTGTCCTGTCTCTCCCATCAGGAGACTGGTAGTATAACACATTGACCTACTGTCCTGTCTCTCCCATCAGGAGACTGTAGTAGTATAACACATTGACCTACTGTCCTGTCTCTCCCATCAGGAGACTGTAGTAGTATAACACATTGACCTACTGTCCTGTCTCTCCCATCAGGAGACTGGTAGTATAACACATTGACCTACTGTCCTGTCTCTCCCATCAGGAGACTGTAGTAGTATAACACATTGACCTACTGTCCTGTCTCTCCCATCAGGAGACTGTAGTAGTATAACACATTGACCTACTGTCCTGTCTCTCCCATCAGGAGACTGTAGTAGTATAACACATTGACCTACTGTCCTGTCTCTCTCATCAGGAGACTGTAGTAGTAGAACACATTGACCTACTGTCCTGTCTCTCTCATCAGGAGACTGTAGTAGTAGAACACATTGACCTACTGTCCTGTCTCTCCCATCAGGAGACTTGTAGTATAACACATTGACCTACTGTCCTGTCTCTCCCATCAGGAGACTGGTAGTATAACACATTGACCTACTGTCCTGTCTCTCCCATCAGGAGACTGTAGTAGTATAACACATTGACCTACTGTCCTGTCTCTCCCATCAGGAGACTGTAGTAGTATAACACATTGACCTACTGTCCTGTCTCTCCCATCAGGAGACTGGTAGTATAACACATTGACCTACTGTCCTGTCTCTCCCATCAGGAGACTGTAGTAGTATAACACATTGACCTACTGTCCTGTCTCTCCCATCAGGAGACTGGTAGTATAACACATTGACCTACTGTCCTGTCTCACCCATCAGGAGACTGTAGTAGTATAACACATTGACCTACTGTCCTGTCTCTCCCATCAGGAGACTGTAGTAGTATAACACATTGACCTACTGTCCTGTCTCTCCCATCAGGAGACTGGTAGTATAACACATTGACCTACTGTCCTGTCTCTCCCATCAGGAGACTGGTAGTATAACACATTGACCTACTGTCCTGTCTCTCCCATCAGGAGACTGTAGTAGTATAACACATTGACCTACTGTCCTGTCTCTCCCATCAGGAGACTGTAGTAGTATAACACATTGACCTACTGTCCTGTCTCTCCCATCAGGAGACTGGTAGTATAACACATTGACCTACTGTCCTGTCTCTCCCATCAGGAGACTGTAGTAGTATAACACATTGACCTACTGTCCTGTCTCTCCCATCAGGAGACTGTAGTAGTATAACACATTGACCTACTGTCCTGTCTCTCCCATCAGGAGACTGGTAGTATAACACATTGACCTACTGTCCTGTCTCTCTCATCAGGAGACTGTAGTAGTATAACACATTGACCTACTGTCCTGTCTCTCCCATCAGGAGACTGTAGTAGTATAACACATTGACCTACTGTCCTGTCTCTCCCATCAGGAGACTGTAGTAGTAGAACACATTGACCTACTGTCCTGTCTCTCCCATCAGGAGACTGGTAGTATAACACATTGACCTACTGTCCTGTCTCTCCCATCAGGAGACTGTAGTAGTATAACACATTGACCTACTGTCCTGTCTCTCCCATCAGGAGACTGTAGTAGTATAACACATTGACCTACTGTCCTGTCTCTCCCATCAGGAGACTGGTAGTATAACACATTGACCTACTGTCCTGTCTCTCTCATCAGGAGACTGTAGTAGTATAACACATTGACCTACTGTCCTGTCTCTCCCATCAGGAGACTGTAGTAGTATAACACATTGACCTACTGTCCTGTCTCTCCCATCAGGAGACTGTAGTAGTAGAACACATTGACCTACTGTCCTGTCTCTCCCATCAGGAGACTGGTAGTATAACACATTGACCTACTGTCCTGTCTCTCCCATCAGGAGACTGTAGTAGTATAACACATTGACCTACTGTCCTGTCTCTCCCATCAGGAGACTGTAGTAGTATAACACATTGACCTACTGTCCTGTCTCTCCCATCAGGAGACTGGTAGTATAACACATTGACCTACTGTCCTGTCTCTCTCATCAGGAGACTGTAGTAGTATAACACATTGACCTACTGTCCTGTCTCTCCCATCAGGAGACTGTAGTAGTATAACACATTGACCTACTGTCCTGTCTCTCCCATCAGGAGACTGTAGTAGTATAACACATTGACCTACTGTCCTGTCTCTCCCATCAGGAGACTGTAGTAGTATAACACATTGACCTACTGTCCTGTCTCTCCCATCAGGAGACTGGTAGTAGAACACATTGACCTACTGTCCTGTCTCTCCCATCAGGAGACTGTAGTAGTAGAACACATTGACCTACTGTCCTGTCTCTCCCATCAGGAGACTGGTAGTATAACACATTGACCTACTGTCCTGTCTCTCCCATCAGGAGACTGTAGTAGTATAACACATTGACCTACTGTCCTGTCTCTCCCATCAGGAGACTGGTAGTATAACACATTGACCTACTGTCCTGTCTCTCCCATCAGGAGACTGTAGTAGTATAACACATTGACCTACTGTCCTGTCTCTCCCATCAGGAGACTGTAGTAGTATAACACATTGACCTACTGTCCTGTCTCTCCCATCAGGAGACTGTAGTAGTATAACACATTGACCTACTGTCCTGTCTCTCCCATCAGGAGACTGGTAGTATAACACATTGACCTACTGTCCTGTCTCTCCCATCAGGAGACTGTAGTAGTATAACACATTGACCTACTGTCCTGTCTCTCCCATCAGGAGACTGTAGTAGTATAACACATTGACCTACTGTCCTGTCTCTCCCATCAGGAGACTGGTAGTATAACACATTGACCTACTGTCCTGTCTCTCTCATCAGGAGACTGTAGTAGTAGAACACATTGACCTACTGTCCTGTCTCTCCCATCAGGAGACTGTAGTAGTAGAACACATTGACCTACTGTCCTGTCTCTCCCATCAGGAGACTGGTAGTATAACACATTGACCTACTGTCCTGTCTCTCCCATCAGGAGACTGTAGTAGTATAACACATTGACCTACTGTCCTGTCTCTCCCATCAGGAGACTGGTAGTATAACACATTGACCTACTGTCCTGTCTCTCCCATCAGGAGACTGTAGTAGTATAACACATTGACCTACTGTCCTGTCTCTCCCATCAGGAGACTGTAGTAGTATAACACATTGACCTACTGTCCTGTCTCTCCCATCAGGAGACTGTAGTAGTATAACACATTGACCTACTGTCCTGTCTCTCCCATCAGGAGACTGTAGTAGTATAACACATTGACCTACTGTCCTGTCTCTCCCATCAGGAGACTGTAGTAGTATAACACATTGACCTACTGTCCTGTCTCTCCCATCAGGAGACTGGTAGTATAACACATTGACCTACTGTCCTGTCTCTCTCATCAGGAGACTGTAGTAGTATAACACATTGACCTACTGTCCTGTCTCTCCCATCAGGAGACTGTAGTAGTATAACACATTGACCTACTGTCCTGTCTCTCCCATCAGGAGACTGTAGTAGTATAACACATTGACCTACTGTCCTGTCTCTCCCATCAGGAGACTGTAGTAGTATAACACATTGACCTACTGTCCTGTCTCTCCCATCAGGAGACTGTAGTAGTATAACACATTGACCTACTGTCCTGTCTCTCCCATCAGGAGACTGTAGTAGTATAACACATTGACCTACTGTCCTGTCTCTCCCATCAGGAGACTGTAGTAGTATAACACATTGACCTACTGTCCTGTCTCTCCCATCAGGAGACTGTAGTAGTATAACACATTGACCTACTGTCCTGTCTCTCCCATCAGGAGACTGGTAGTATAACACATTGACCTACTGTCCTGTCTCTCCCATCAGGAGACTGGTAGTATAACACATTGACCTACTGTCCTGTCTCTCCCATCAGGAGACTGTAGTAGTATAACACATTGACCTACTGTCCTGTCTCTCCCATCAGGAGACTGGTAGTATAACACATTGACCTACTGTCCTGTCTCTCCCATCAGGAGACTGTAGTAGTATAACACATTGACCTACTGTCCTGTCTCTCCCATCAGGAGACTGTAGTAGTATAACACATTGACCTACTGTCCTGTCTCTCCCATCAGGAGACTGTAGTAGTATAACACATTGACCTACTGCCCTGTCTCTCCCATCAGGAGACTGTAGTAGTATAACACATTGACCTACTGTCCTGTCTCTCCCATCAGGAGACTGTAGTAGTATAACACATTGACCTACTGTCCTGTCTCTCCCATCAGGAGACTGTAGTAGTATAACACATTGACCTACTGTCCTGTCTCTCCCATCAGGAGACTGTAGTAGTATAACACATTGACCTACTGTCCTGTCTCTCCCATCAGGAGACTGTAGTAGTATAACACATTGACCTACTGTCCTGTCTCTCCCATCAGGAGACTAGTAGTATAACACATTGACCTACTGTCCTGTCTCTCCCATCAGGAGACTGGTAGTATAACACATTGACCTACTGTCCTGTCTCTCCCATCAGGAGACTGGTAGTATAACACATTGACCTACTGTCCTGTCTCTCCATCAGGAGACTGTAGTAGTATAACACATTGACCTACTGTCCTGTCTCTCTCATCAGGAGACTGTAGTAGTATAACACATTGACCTACTGTCCTGTCTCTCTCATCAGGAGACTGTAGTAGTATAACACATTGACCTACTGTCCTGTCTCTCCCATCAGGAGACTGGTAGTATAACACATTGACCTACTGTCCTGTCTCTCCCATCAGGAGACTGGTAGTATAACACATTGACCTACTGTCATGTCTCTCTCATCAGGAGACTGTAGTAGTATAACACATTGACCTACTGTCCTGTCTCTCCCATCAGGAGACTGGTAGTATAACACATTGACCTACTGTCCTGTCTCTCCCATCAAGAGACTGTAGTAGTATAACACATTGACCTACTGTCCTGTCTCTCCCATCAGGAGACTGTAGTAGTATAACACATTGACCTACTGTCCTGTCTCTCCCATCAGGAGACTGGTAGTATAACACATTGACCTACTGTCCTGTCTCTCCCATCAAGAGACTGTAGTAGTATAACACATTGACCTACTGTCCTGTCTCTCCCATCAGGAGACTGGTAGTATAACACATTGACCTACTGTCATGTCTCTCCCATCAGGAGACTGTAGTAGTATAACACATTGACCTACTGTCCTGTCTCTCCCATCAGGAGACTGTAGTAGTATAACACATTGACCTACTGTCCTGTCTCTCCCATCAGGAGACTGTAGTAGTATAACACATTGACCTACTGTCCTGTCTCTCCCATCAGGAGACTGTAGTAGTATAACACATTGACCTACTGCCCTGTCTCTCCCATCAGGAGACTGTAGTAGTATAACACATTGACCTACTGTCCTGTCTCTCCCATCAGGAGACTGTAGTAGTATAACACATTGACCTACTGTCCTGTCTCTCCCATCAGGAGACTGTAGTAGTATAACACATTGACCTACTGTCCTGTCTCTCCCATCAGGAGACTGTAGTAGTATAACACATTGACCTACTGTCCTGTCTCTCCCATCAGGAGACTGTAGTAGTATAACACATTGACCTACTGTCCTGTCTCTCCCATCAGGAGACTGTAGTAGTATAACACATTGACCTACTGTCCTGTCTCTCCCATCAGGAGACTGTAGTAGTATAACACATTGACCTACTGTCCTGTCTCTCCCATCAGGAGACTGGTAGTATAACACATTGACCTACTGTCCTGTCTCTCCCATCAGGAGACTGTAGTAGTATAACACATTGACCTACTGTCCTGTCTCTCCCATCAGGAGACTGTAGTAGTATAACACATTGACCTGCTGTCCTGTCTCTCCCATCAGGAGACTGTAGTAGTATAACACATTGACCTACTGTCCTGTCTCTCCCATCAGGAGACTGTAGTAGTATAACACATTGACCTACTGTCCTGTCTCTCTCATCAGGAGACTGGTAGTATAACACATTGACCTACTGTCCTGTCTCTCCCATCAGGAGACTGGTAGTATAACACATTGACCTACTGTCCTGTCTCTCCTATCAGGAGACTGGTAGTAGTATAACACATTGACCTACTGTCCTGTCTCATCAGGAGACTGGTAGTATAACACATTGACCTACTGTCCTGTCTCTCCCATCAGGAGACTGGTAGTATAACACATTGACCTACTGTCCTGTCTCTCCCATCAGGAGACTGGTAGTATAACACATTGACCTACTGTCCTGTCTCTCCCATCAGGAGACTGTGAAGGTGATGAGAGGCGTGGCCAGGGGCCTCCAGGCCCTCCATGCTGCAGGCGTCACCCATGCCTCCCTCAACCCCAACAACGTCTTCGTCCTCCACCGACAACAAGGCATGGTGGGAGACTACGACTTCATAAAGACTCCTGTGAGTAGCCTGTCTTCAATCCTAACTTGGAGGCGAAAGAAACGCACACCTGTTTAGGAGAGGTGCTGGCCAGCGGAGTAGAACACCTGTTTAGGAGAGGTGATGGCTAGCGGAGTAGAACACCTGTTTAGGAGAGGTGCCGGCTAGCGGAGTAGAACACCTGTTTAGGAGCGGTGCTGGCCAGCGGAGTAGAACACCTGTTTAGGAGCGGTGCTGGCCAGCGGAGTAGAACACCTGTTTAGGAGAGGTGCTGGCCAGCGGAGTAGAACACCTGTTTAGGAGAGGTGCCGGCCAGCGGAGTAGAACACCTGTTTAGGAGAGGTGCTGGCCAGCGGAGTAGAACACCTGTTTAGGAGAGGTGCTGGCCAGCGGAGTAGAACACCTGTTTAGGAGAGATGCTGGCTAGCGGAGTAGAACACCTGTTTAGGAGAGGTGCTGGCTAGCGGAGTAGAACACCTGTTCAGGCGAGGTGCTGGCTAGCGGAGTGGAACACCTGTTTAGGCGAGGTGATGGCTAGCGGAGTAGAACACCTGTTTAGGCGAGGTGCTGGCCAGCGGAGTAGAACGCCTGTTTAGGAGAGGTGCTGGCTAGCGGAGTAGAACACCTGTTTAGGAGAGGTGCTGGCCAGCGGAGTACAACACCTGTTTAGGAGAGGTGCCGGCTAGCGGAGTAGAACACCTGTTTAGGCGAGGTGCCGGCCAGCGGAGTAGAACACCTGTTTAGGGGAGGTGCCGGCTAGCGGAGTAGAACACCTGTTTAGGCGAGGTGCTGGCCAGCGGAGTAGAACACCTGTTTAGGAGAGATTCCGGCCAGCGGAGTAGAACACCTGTTTAGGAGAGGTGCTGTCTAGCGGAGTAGAACACCTGTTTAGGCGAGGTGATGGCTAGCGGAGTAGAACACCTGTTTAGGCGAGGTGCTGGCCAGCGGAGTAGAACGCCTGTTTAGGAGAGGTGCTGGCTAGCGGAGTAGAACACCTGTTTAGGAGAGGTGCCGGCCAGCGGAGTAGAACACCTGTTTAGGCGAGGTGCTGGCTAGCGGAGTAGAACACCTGTTTAGGAGAGGTGCTGGCCAGCGAAGTAGAACACCTGTTTAGGAGAGGTGCTGGCCAGCGGAGTAGAACACCTGTTTAGGAGAGGTGCTGGCCAGCGGAGTAGAACACCTGTTTAGGCGAGGTGCTGGCTAGCGGAGTAGAACACCTGTTTAGGCGAGGTGCTGGCTAGCGGAGTAGAACACCTGTTTAGGCGAGGTGCTGGCTAGCGGAGTAGAACACCTGTTTAGGAGAGATTCCGGCCAGCGGAGTAGAACACCTGTTTAGGAGAGGTGATGGCCAGCGGAGTAGAACGCCTGTTTAGGCGAGGTGCTGGCCAGCGGAGTAGAACGCCTGTTTAGGAGAGGTGCTGGCTAGCGGAGTAGAACACCTGTTCAGGCGAGGTGCTGGCTAGCGGAGTAGAACACCTGTTCAGGCGAGGTGCTGGCTAGCGGAGTGGAACACCTGTTCAGGTGAGGTGCTGGCTAGCGGAGTGGAACACCTGTTTAGGCGAGGTGCTGGCTAGCGGAGTAGAACGCCTGTTTAGGCGAGGTGCTGGCTAGCGGAGTAGAACGCCTGTTTAGGCGAGGTGCTGGCCAGCGGAGTAGAACGCCTGTTTAGGAGAGGTGCTGGCCAGCGGAGTAGAACGCCTGTTTAGGAGAGGTGCTGGCCAGCGGAGTAGAACGCCTGTTTAGGCGAGGTGCTGGCTAGCGGAGTAGAACGCCTGTTTAGGCGAGGTGCTGGCTAGCGGAGTAGAACGCCTGTTTAGGCGAGGTGCTGGCTAGCGGAGTAGAACGCCTGTTTAGGCGAGGTGCTGGCCAGCGGAGTAGAACGCCTGTTTAGGAGAGGTGCTGGCCAGCGGAGTAGAACGCCTGTTTAGGAGAGGTGCTGGCTAGCGGAGTAGAACGCCTGTTTAGGCGAGGTGCTGGCTAGCGGAGTAGAACGCCTGTTTAGGCGAGGTGCTGGCTAGCGGAGTAGAACGCCTGTTTAGGCGAGGTGCTGGCTAGCGGAGTAGAACGCCTGTTTAGGCGAGGTGCTGGCTAGCGGAGTAGAACGCCTGTTTAGGCGAGGTGCTGGCTAGCGGAGTAGAACGCCTGTTTAGGCGAGGTGCTGGCTAGCGGAGTAGAACGCCTGTTTAGGCGAGGTGCTGGCTAGCGGAGTAGAACGCCTGTTTAGGCGAGGTGCTGGCTAGCGGAGTAGAACGCCTGTTTAGGCGAGGTGCTGGCTAGCGGAGTAGAACGCCTGTTTAGGCGAGGTGCTGGCTAGCGGAGTAGAACGCCTGTTTAGGCGAGGTGCTGGCTAGCGGAGTAGAACGCCTGTTTAGGCGAGGTGCTGGCTAGCGGAGTAGAACGCCTGTTTAGGCGAGGTGCTGGCTAGCGGAGTAGAACGCCTGTTTAGGCGAGGTGCTGGCTAGCGGAGTAGAACGCCTGTTTAGGCGAGGTGCTGGCTAGCGGAGTAGAACGCCTGTTTAGGCGAGGTGCTGGCTAGCGGAGTAGAACGCCTGTTTAGGCGAGGTGCTGGCTAGCGGAGTAGAACGCCTGTTTAGGCGAGGTGCTGGCTAGCGGAGTAGAACGCCTGTTTAGGCGAGGTGCTGGCTAGCGGAGTAGAACGCCTGTTTAGGCGAGGTGCTGGCTAGCGGAGTAGAACGCCTGTTTAGGCGAGGTGCTGGCTAGCGGAGTAGAACGCCTGTTTAGGCGAGGTGCTGGCTAGCGGAGTAGAACGCCTGTTTAGGCGAGGTGCTGGCTAGCGGAGTAGAACGCCTGTTTAGGCGAGGTGCTGGCTAGCGGAGTAGAACGCCTGTTTAGGCGAGGTGCTGGCTAGCGGAGTAGAACGCCTGTTTAGGCGAGGTGCTGGCTAGCGGAGTAGAACGCCTGTTTAGGCGAGGTGCTGGCTAGCGGAGTAGAACGCCTGTTTAGGCGAGGTGCTGGCTAGCGGAGTAGAACGCCTGTTTAGGCGAGGTGCTGGCTAGCGGAGTAGAACGCCTGTTTAGGCGAGGTGCTGGCTAGCGGAGTAGAACGCCTGTTTAGGCGAGGTGCTGGCTAGCGGAGTAGAACGCCTGTTTAGGCGAGGTGCTGGCTAGCGGAGTAGAACGCCTGTTTAGGCGAGGTGCTGGCTAGCGGAGTAGAACGCCTGTTTAGGCGAGGTGCTGGCTAGCGGAGTAGAACGCCTGTTTAGGCGAGGTGCTGGCTAGCGGAGTAGAACGCCTGTTTAGGCGAGGTGCTGGCCAGCGGAGTAGAACGCCTGTTTAGGCGAGGTGCTGGCCAGCGGAGTAGAACGCCTGTTTAGGCGAGGTGCTGGCCAGCGGAGTAGAACGCCTGTTTAGGCGAGGTGCTGGCCAGCGGAGTAGAACGCCTGTTTAGGCGAGGTGCTGGCCAGCGGAGTAGAACGCCTGTTTAGGCGAGGTGCTGGCCAGCGGAGTAGAACGCCTGTTTAGGCGAGGTGCTGGCCAGCGGAGTAGAACGCCTGTTTAGGCGAGGTGCTGGCCAGCGGAGTAGAACGCCTGTTTAGGCGAGGTGCTGGCCAGCGGAGTAGAACGCCTGTTTAGGCGAGGTGCTGGCCAGCGGAGTAGAACGCCTGTTTAGGCGAGGTGCTGGCCAGCGGAGTAGAACGCCTGTTTAGGCGAGGTGCTGGCCAGCGGAGTAGAACGCCTGTTTAGGCGAGGTGCTGGCCAGCGGAGTAGAACGCCTGTTTAGGCGAGGTGCTGGCCAGCGGAGTAGAACGCCTGTTTAGGCGAGGTGCTGGCCAGCGGAGTAGAACGCCTGTTTAGGCGAGGTGCTGGCCAGCGGAGTAGAACGCCTGTTTAGGCGAGGTGCTGGCCAGCGGAGTAGAACGCCTGTTTAGGCGAGGTGCTGGCCAGCGGAGTAGAACGCCTGTTTAGGCGAGGTGCTGGCCAGCGGAGTAGAACGCCTGTTTAGGCGAGGTGCTGGCCAGCGGAGTAGAACGCCTGTTTAGGCGAGGTGCTGGCCAGCGGAGTAGAACGCCTGTTTAGGCGAGGTGCTGGCCAGCGGAGTAGAACGCCTGTTTAGGCGAGGTGCTGGCTAGCGGAGTAGAACACTTGAAAATTTAAGGAGCCGTACACTCTAGGAGCTCAGATCTAATAACCAACGTTTCAACGGACAAGCTGTCTTCATCAGGGTATAATGACAGACACTGCAGGGTGACTAGTTTATTTAGTGTCAAAGGACACACACACAGGTGTCTGTAATCATGGCCGGGTGTGGCCTGATATCATTGGTTAATTCTCAGATATGAAAATAACATACAAAAAACATGAATGGACAGCATAACCCTAACTTACCACATCTCTCTCATCAAACAAAAACAACTGTTTCCCCCTCCATTTTAAATACACTATCTCATGTACCTTGGTTTCTTTTACACCTGTCTGAATGAGCACCACGTATGGTTGTTTCATGGTTGTACGTACCATGTTGGTTCCAGGTACAGAGGGCAATGGACAGTGGGATGGTGGCCGGCTCTATCAGTCTGGTGGCCCCAGAGCTCCGCCAGACACGAGGCACACCTCCTACTCCAGCCTGTGACATGTACTCCTACGGCTGCCTGCTGTTCTGGGTAAAATACCTTCATGTTGCCCTCTCTGTAGATCAGCCCAGGTCTCTGTATAACACAAGATGGATGGCTCTATAGCCCATGGTCAAGCAGCTTTGGGACAGAGTGGAATACAGCAGGAATTGATATGTATTTTAAGGGGTTTCGGGGAAACTCTGACATGTCATACAGGAGAAATCATTAGCAAAAGTTAATGATAACATTGAATATTCATCCAGAGAAACTCTAGGAGATGTGAACAATAGACTTGTTGAAAATAAGCTCTCAGTAAGCAGTTGGGTCCATACCATTTATGTTTTGTCATCAACACCTCTGTTTGCAGCTGCATGCCCCAGGGTTCAACGGGGATCTGGATAGTGGAAGAAGACTGGCCCTGGATATCAGCGGAGTGAAACTGGTCAGTAACCCTGATAGCTTTTTCATGCTTCAATTAATTTAGAATGCATTTTATTTTTGCTCCCAAAGTGCAGGTCAGTTTTAATTAGGAGAATAATACATGTCATTTTTAACACGCTTTCCATTGAAAGACAATCACAAAGTGCTAAAAGGAGGTTGTGTGTCCTCTTGGCCAGGAGGCCAAACTCCAAGCCCTGCTGTCTAAGCTGCTGGTGTGTGTTGGAAGACTGACTGCTGCTGAGACCCTGGCTGATGACTACTTCCTGTCTGACCAGTAACCAGGCAACAAGGAGCTAGTACAGTAACCGGTACATACTGGGATAGTTCGGTTGACAGTTTTACTTTAATATTAGCCTGGGTAACGTCTGTTTAGCTAACATTCCACTCCATGACATGCCAAAGATGGTTTAGTATGTCAAGAAGTGGAATAATGGCTAAACAGACCAGTACCCAGACTACTTCAACAAAACATTGTAGTATTGATCTGCCAACATAAAAGCACAATATATTTGTCAGTCTGCTGATGTAAAAGCACAGTATCATGTTTAACTGTATATTATTTTCCTTTTTAAATGTTCTGTTCAGTAATTAGGTGATGTTGGAGTACCCTGTCTTGCAGATGTCACTTTCTAGAGTAAATAAAAGACACGTTCTGAGATGGAGCTGATCTGTATGGACCTGGTCTCATTTAGAACTCAAAAGGAACCACCACCAGCACAATGCTTTCGGTTCTAAGAAGTTCTGTGCTCTGTTGCTGACTGTCTCCTGACTTGCCTGATCGGGATGTTGTCAGCATCAATCTACTGTAAAATCTCTGAAAATCCCTTGGAAAACGCTCCCCCCGAGAAAATGGTTATCATTACATGTTTTTTGTGCTCCCTACGTGCCCCTATTTTACAGAACTGTGGGTTAATGGTTTTGAACTCTCCAAATGTCCTTTGATTTCGAGAGGTATTCATTAGAAGTTGGGCTTTTTTGGGGGTCTATTTTCCATCTGTCAAAACACAATGTTCATATTGTATTTTTGCCTCATTCTCATCATTTAATTTCATATCCAAACTGCTGGAGTAAAAATACTAAAATTGTTTTGCTTCAATGCCTCATTCCATATGGAGCCAGATGTGTATATGGGCTTGTCCTTATGTGGTGATGACTTCCTTAATCCTTGTTGTACTGATGTGGAACATCAGGCTTACATGAGAGGACTACTGCTGTCCATCTTCTGCCTGTCTGGGATGGTTACTTCCTTAATCCTTGTTGTTCTGATGTGGAACATCAGGCTTCCATGAGAGAGGACTACTGCTGCCCATCTTCTGCCTGTCTGGGAATGGTTTTCCATGACAGGTAATGGCTCATCAAATTGGGGAGGATCTGTAAGAGTGGTGTCACTGGTTTGAGAATGACCTGTCTGCATTAGGGCTTGTGAGAGATTTACCCAGAGGTCTTCTTTTCCTTCAGGACTGTTGGTGGTCTATCCTTTGAGTAGACTTGCCTTGAAATTGATAGGTAAATTATTCATGAGAAATAATGGCTGTCCATCAGGAGCGGTTCTTTACAAAACCTTACCTAACTATAATTTGATGCCCTTTTGCCTAATGGGTGGCTGTTTGAATTGCTTGTATCTTGTGCTAGAAGTTGCTATTTTACATATGGTCAACTTTGAACTTGTCCCAAGTAATGGCTGTTACAGTTTAACAGATGCTCAAGGGTACATCAACAGATTTTTCACCTAGTCTGCTTAGAGATTTGAAATCCAGCGTTCTTTCGGGTTACTGGGCCAATGCTCTTAACCGCTAGGCTCCCTGCTGCCCTGTTGGTGTATGTAGGAGTCTCAGGACGTTGTTGTGATTCAGTGTTTGGAAGAGGCACTGAAGATGCATCATTCTAATAAACTGCACTTTGTAATAGGAAAGGCTGATGGAGGAAGATGAGCAGACAGTTCATGTAAACACCACTTTTTACTGTTAGGACTTGTCTGCCTGTTTTAAAATACACTTCTCGTCCCCTTTAGTGTTTTAAACTAACAGAAATAAATTGTCATACACCAGAACCACTGGGACATATTTTTCAGAAACACATTTTAATGCAAAATGAACAAATCAACCATCAGTCGATTCAAGATCAGCATCAGCGGTTTTCTAGTGGAAAACCATGAAGAGCTTGTCAGGCAAGCAGTTATCTCAAAGTGGGCACTCTTTTTAAACGAAACGTTGAAACTATAAATCCTCTTCAAGCCATTGTCCCTGCCTGTACTCTGGCAGTTGTACAGCAATCACTCTTATGGACAGATCAATTTAGGTGACCAAGGGACTGGATGAAAATCATGCTGTGATCGTATCTGTGATCACTGTGACCTGCTGTGACCTCAGTCACACATGTACTCCTGATGCATTAGGTTACAACTCCGGTTACATACTAGGGAATATGATTCGCAGTGATGTCAATGTAATACTCTGCTATCCAGATTGGTGTCAGTGATAGTAAAATAACATACAGTCTTTGGTATAGCTGTAGACAGACTTGCCATCAATCAAATGTATGTGATTTTTTTTACTATGCAAATTCTCTAAATAATGTTATGGTATGAACTGATGGGATCACTGGAAGTAATGAACCTGCTTTGCTGCTTTCTCTAGCTGCTTGGGGTGCATCCAAAATGGCACCTTATTCCTTACATAGTGCACTACAATGGCACCCTATTCCCTACATAGTGCACTACAATGGGAATAGTGTGCTATTTGGGACGCTACCTTGGAGTTGATCCTCCCGCCGACACGTCCATCAATATTAACGGTCAATTATAATTACTGAAGACCACAAGGGCTGAGCAGCTAAACTCTTCTTAATTGCTGAAGGCCACAAGGGCTAAGCAGTGGAACTCCTCTCCTGTCTGACTAGATGCAGGGAAGTCAGTCATGTGAGTGAAAAGATGGGAGAATGTTCTAGCTCAGGAAACGTATTATTGGTTTCTTCTGGGTTTTTTGCCGTATATTGATGACCAATAAGATAAGTCTCTAAAGGATTGATCCACTGAATAGACTGGAGCCAACGATTATTACTTAGATTATTATAAAAGGCATGTACATACATTTCAGCTTACGGTTTTAATTAGTAAACTTTTCTTAAAACATAATTCCACTTTAACATCATGTGTGTGTGTGTGTGTGTGGGTGGATCAGCGACACAATCTAAATGTAATCCATTTTAAATTCGGGCTATAACACAAAATGTAGAAAAAGTGAAGACTTTTTGAAGTATTCAGTACATGCTATCTGAATTCAGACTTGAATCTGGGTCCATCCATCTTCCAGAGAGCCTTTCAATGGAAGCTCATTATTCAGACATGGACTTCCACTGGCATTGCTGATCATAACATAAATTGTAGTTGTCAGAGGTCGATGGCATGGTTGAGCAAAGTTTAGTGACTCATTGCAAATATTTAGTTTCCTATCGATGTAATGCTCTTAACAAGTTTGTCTCTTCAAAGAGGATTATACTCAGCCTACAGTTGACAAATGATTTATTCCGTCTGTGACATTATTCAGATGTCCGTCCATACATTTGATTACACACCCAAATAAAAGGTGTAGAAGACAATGATGCATTTCCTTACTTTAAATCTCAACATGAAATCAGTATTGTTCATGTCAAACACTGATGACTAGTTAAGTAGGCATATACACTGCTCAAAAAAATAAAGGGAACACTAAAATAACACATCCTAGACGTGAATGAATGAAATATTCTTATTAAATACTTTTTTCTTTACATAGTTGAATGTGCTGACAACAAAATCACACAAAAATGATCAATGGAAATCAAATTGATCAACCCATGGAGGTCTGGATTTGGAGTCACACTCAAAATTAAAGTGGAAAAGCACACTACAGGCTGATCCAACTTTGATGTAATGTCCTTAAAACAAGTCAAAATGAGGCTCAGTAGTGTGTGTGGCCTGTATGACCTCCCTACAACGCCTGGACATGCTCCTGATGAGGTGGCGGATGGTCTCCTGAGGGATCTCCTCCCAGACCTGGACTAAAGCATCCGCCAACTCCTGGACAGTCTGTGGTGCAATGTGGCGTTGGTGGATGGAGCGAGACATGATGTCCCAGATGTGCTCAATTGGATTCAGGTCTGGGGAACGGGCGGGCCAGTCCATAGCATCAATGCCTTCCTCTTGCAGGAACTGCTGACACACTCCAGCCACATGAGGTCTAGCATTGTCTTGCATTAGGAGGAACCCAGGGCCAACCGCACCAGCATATGGTCTCACAAGGGGTCTGAGGATCTCATCTCGGTACCTAATGGCAGTCAGTCTACCTCTGGCGAGCACATGGAGGGCTGTGCGGCCCCCCAAAGAAATGCCACCCCACACCATGACTGACCCAACGCCAAACCGGTCATGCTTGAGGATGTTGCAGGCAGCAGAACGTTCTCCACGGCGTCTCCAGACTCTGTCACGTCTGTCACGTGCTCAGTGTGAACCTGCTTTCATCTGTGAAGAGCACAGGGCGCCAGTGGCGAATTTGCCAATCTTGGTGTTCTCTGGCAAATGCCAAACGTCCTGCACGGTGTTGGGCTGTAAGCACAACCCCCACCTGTGGACGTCGGGCCCTCATACCACCCTCATGGAGTCTGTTTCTGACCATTTGAGCAGACACATGCACATTTGTGGCCTGCTGGAGGTCATTTTGCAGGGCTCTGGCAGTGCTCCTCCTGCTCCTCTTTGCACAAAGGCGGAGGTAGCAGTCCTGCTGCTGGGTTGTTGCCCTCCTACGGCCTCCTCCACGTCTCCTGATGTACTGGCCTGTCTCCTGGTAGCGCCTCCATGCTCTGGACACTACGCTGACAGACACAGCAAACCTTCTTGCCACAGCTCGCATTGATGTGCCATCCTGGATGAGCTGCACTACCTGAGCCACTTGTGTGGGTTGTAGACTCCGTCTCATGCTACCGTTAGAGTGAAAGCACCGGCAGCATTCAAAAGTGACCAAAACATCAGCCAGGAAGCATAGGAACTGAGAAGTGGTCTGTGGTCACCACCTGCAGAACCACTACTTTATTGGGGGTGTCTTGCTAATTGCCTATAATTTCCACCTGTTGTCTATTCCATTTGCACAACAGCATGTGAAATTTATTGTCAATCAGTGTTGCTTCCTAAGTGGACAGTTTGATTTCACAGAAGTGTGATTGACTTGGAGTTACATTGTGTTGTTTAAGTGTTCCCTTTATTTTTTTGAGCAGTGTATATATATATATATATATCCTGGTTTAACGTTTGTCAAAGTGCTATTACCCATCCCTGAACTCTTTTCCTTGCAGTCTGAGGTGAACATTACTTATGTGTTCTTTTGGGCACCCTCCCCTCCCCTCTCCTCTCCTCCTCCAAATGCGCTCCATGCCACAGATATAAAACTCACAGGATGCTTGCTGTCAAAGACAGTTGCGAGCACAGAACAGTCATTCAACGAAACCATCTCCAGTCTTCACAAAATAAAGTGAGTAAAAAGCACTTTTCTGTCGTTGACTATTTGCCTTTTTCTAGACTTCCAGGGTTTGGTAAAGTTGCTCTTGATTGAATTACTAAAGAAAATATCTGTCCTCATGGAAAACCTTGTTTTCTGCACATTCATATTTTCAGATTTGGTTAATATTTTTTCAGTTGGTTATTAAAGATGATGGATTATTGTTTTGGATAACAAGGTGTCGTTGGCTTTATGGTTAATGTATAAGTTATTACGCACAGTAGCAAATAAAAATAATAGCATTTTATTGGCTACGTTATGAAATAAGGACAGGAGCACAGTCACAGTGCATTTGTTTTCTAGTTTGTTTCTCTGCGCTTTTGTGTGTTTAGATGCGCCCTAATGCAGCGATGTCTCTGGGTATGCTGGCCGTGTACTCGCTGGTATGCATGTCCACTCTGGTGGACATGTATCCATCCAAACCCGTCATTCCCGTAGAAGATGCGCCTGTCGAGGAATTCGCCAAGTACTTCTCTGCACTCAGACACTACATCAACCAAATCACTCGACAGCGGTGAGTTCTTCATCTGCTGATGGGAAGATACAGCATATGATAAAGATTTATTATTCTGGGTAAACAATTAAATGCATACATTAAACAAGATGTACATTTGATCCCAGAAGATAACACTTGAAAAACACTTATTTCCAAAGTGGTTCTGATGATGATGCTTCTGTTTTGTTACCTTTCACAAAATATCTGTATTTCATATATGGTTTAACTTTGAAGGAAGTAAAGGGTTGCAATAAATTAAAAAATCCTGTTGTCTTTGACTGTTTCTTTACCTCTCTCTCAGGTATGGGAAAAGATCCAGCCCTGATATGGTGTTCTCTGACCTGCTACAGAGGGAGAGCACAGAGAGCGTCCCAATAACAAGCTATGGAAGGTGGGTGTAAAAACATACCAAGGATACCGATATACCTGTCCTCAGAATGATCAGCTTTAGACATCATCTTTTTGGGGATGGGGATTAGTAGCCTAGATCTAATCCATTATTTTTGTTTTAAGTAGTTTCATACTGTCAGAGATGCTGTTCCTCATTGTTTATTGATCCACTATAACCTATAGTATATTGTGCATTTGAGAGTAACAGACACGGCAATAGTCAATTAGTTATTAGTCAATGGACCAACATAATAATGGCCCAACATAAATGAACACTTTGCTTGTTTCTCCTGACAGATATGAAGACCTACTGTTGTGGTGGTGAAGCCAGTGTATTACGGACTTCCATACCAGTCCCTTTCAACAAACCCACTGCCTGTTTGTCACAACACCACAACAACACCACACTGCCTGTTGGTCACCGACTCGACCTGGACTTTAATAGATATCTGCAGCCTGCATGCAGCCACCTCTCTCTCTCTGTCATAGTGGAAGTGTCCTGTACATATGTTATTTTCTCCTTTTATGCATCACACTGTGTACTGTAAACCAAAATAAACATTTACTGGTTGGATTAAATCCATCATATAAAGTACCTTGGATCATTTGTTTTATAATGTGACTCTGTTTTAAGTATATAAACAAGAAAATCCTAGGACTCCAGAACCAGAAAGTAAGCAACGTGGTCTTCCTTAAAGAAAAACATTTCTAGTGTGTTTTTTTTTTTACACTTATTGGAGACTAGTTGTTCCTGGACCAGGACCAGGACCGACACCTAGAACCACTGCTGCACAGGGTTCTCTTTGTTCCCACTGGTTTTACTAAGATATACTGCCCTCTTCTGGACTGGCATTAGTACTCTGACACCATTATACTCCAACTTGGAATCTAGCCTTCAAACAGCTGTCTGGCGTGAGAGGTGAGAATAACAATTGATTAATTCTGTCCATTATTTCAATGTGTAACGTTGTTAACCTTTCACTGGTCTGTGTGGATTTTGATTGTGTACAATCGTTCTATGTAACAGCACCTTGCCTAACGTGAAAACAGATTTAAGGTGTAGAATCATATTAAGTGGCCTGGGATCCCTATGGATCCCTGGTCAAAAGTAGTTCACTATGGAATAGGGTACGATTTGGGACACTGCCATGGTTACCTCCAAAGGGACATGTGATAATGAGATCTGGTGCATGAACCCAGTTACCTAATTTGTGTCCCAAATGGCACCCTCTAGTGCACTATCGCCTGGTAGGGTGCCACTTGGGACTAAGTCCTGTTTTAGACAGAAGATAGAACAGTCCCTGCATACTAATGGGTTCATTGTTCTAGAATGCTCAAATGTAACAAGATTCTGTCCCAAATTGGCACACTATTCTCTATATTGTGGACTACTTTTGACCAGGGCTCTGGTCTAAAGTAGTGCACTATGTAGGGAATAGGGTGCCAATTTGAGACACAGACATACAGTAGGATTCTTTATGTTGACGGCCAGATAATCATGTCAGGTCTATATGTAATGTCTTTGGCTGTACTGAATAAATAGGCTACTGCTGTCTCTGGTGTTTAATGCTTGTTATTTATTTCACAAGAGTATGAATGTGTAATAGTGGCTAGTTAGTTACACAACATGACTAGCCACTATTACACATTCATACTCTTGTGAAATAAATAACAAGCATTAAACACCAGAGACAGCAGTAGCCTAACTAACATAGGGCCTTTACGTCCCAAATGGTACACTATTCCCTATATAGTGCACTACTTTTGACCAGGACCCATAGTGGGCTTTACTATATAGGGTGCCATTTGAGGTGTTTATGTGTGGGTTAAAACGGTTTGTGGAGCGCAGGAGACCCAGATGGTCATAGTCGATGTCAAATGCAGAATCTATAATTACTGCTATTGAAAACTATATGAACAGAAAAGAGCAAGTCTGAAGTTTTCACACAATATCTGTAGTACGTTAACGAGTGGGTGGGAACTACATTAACTAGCTACTCGTCTCTAAAGTGAACTTCGAGATCAAACGTCATTCGGCGGCATGTCTCCATGACAGGAGTCGACCGTTGCGCGCAAGAAAAGGTAGCCTCGTCTGGGGTGCAGGGAATCTATGGAGACTTGAAATTCTGACGGAATCACACGGAGAACGTCAGGTAAAGTCATACATTTTTTATGACCATCTTCTTCGAAACAACACGAGGGGCTCAGTGACACGAAAAAGGGTTCAAATAGCGAAACGCAAGTCAGGTTAGCAATCCACTCACCATTCTTGCAACACTCGCTAGCTAGCTGACACTAGCTGGATCCAGTCAGGCTGGGTCTCAGTTGATTGCTAGTAAGCTAATAATAACATGCTAGCTACCATTGCTAACCTAACATCGAGCTTGTTAGCTATATTTCTAGACTAGCTTTTAACTAGTTTGCTTGTTGGCTAGCTAAGCCATATATCCAGTTAGATTGTTTGCCACAAGTTATGACGTGGAATTGGGCCAATGCTCCGCTGTCCTTTTGTTTAGCGTCAAATTGTGCTCTAAATAGCTCAAATGCCAATTAGTTAATTGGCCAGAAAAGTGATTGTATTTGCTTGATATCTAACGGGACAGTTTACTAATAACGTTAGCAAACCACTAGGAATGTGTTCCATGCGAGCGCTCATCTACTCCGTCTCAGCCGAATGGGAAACCAGAAATGTCTGCACGTGTTCCGCACCCCACACAGGAAGCTAGCTGATAGTGTGTGTGCCGTACTGTATGTAACAAGTTGTGAGTCCCAAATGTGTTATTTGGAGTGTAACTAGGGTGTTTGTGAGATTTGTGTTGGCTTTCTGGAAGGTTCCACGTGTTGACCTGTAAGAGTCAGACATAGCTATGTTAGACACATTGAGAAAGAACACTTTAGTGCCACCAATGAGAGGGTAGCCAAATGTTTTGTTTTGCTTTGCACGTATCGGTCCTTTTTTTTAGTTGTTGTTGGCTATGTGTAGTTAGTTACCCTATACATTATTCTGTCAGTGCCGGCTTGCTCACATAATGAGCCCATCATTTCACCATGACTTGTACGTTTTCATTGCCACAATGAATGATAAAACAGATTGTCCCATCTAACAACTTTGGATACCTCGGCGGTGTCCCAAATTATACCTAATTCACTACAGAGAAGGGGTTCCAGGTGGGACGGAAGTCTTTTTCTTTTTAATGCCTTTATTTGGGAGACGTGATCTGTTTTGGATCAACAGTAAAACACAGACCAGAAATGAAGGTCATGCCGAATTTGGACTTCTTCCTGTAATTAGTGTTTTTTTGTTCTTCATTCCTGTGGTAGTGTTCAAATCCTTGTTTGCATCTGAGGTTGAGCTTTAAACATCTTTCATCTTTAAAAAAGCCTTATAAAATGGTGTCCGATTTAATGAAATTTAAGCAAAGCTGAGGGGACAGACAGGAGGCAGTCCACAGGGGCTTATTCAGTACAGTAGTACAATCCTTCAGATAGGAAAGCATACTTTTCTATTTAAATGGTCTGTAACATTGCACTGAAGCACTCTCCTGAATAAGCCTCTGGTCTGACAGTGAAACCCATTCATCCCTGTAGCCTGCTGCTTATTATATACCCTGGCCCCTTCCCCGTGGTCCCTGGTTGGGCCCCTTCCCCGTGGTCCCGGGTTGGGCCCCTTCCCCATGGTCCCTGGTTGGGTCCCTTCCCAGCTCCTTTTCCCCTTGTCTCTTGTCCCTGGCTGGGTCCCTTTCCCCCTGGTCCCTGGCTGGGACGGTGGCTGGCTTCAGGGTTTAATTGAGGTGTTGGAGAATCCAGAGAATTTCAGTCTCTGTGGGAATGCTGCTGGCAAAAGCAGCAGTGTGGATCACACCCTGGTTGTCTCCCAAATGGCAACCTATTCCCTTTTATAGTGCACTACTTTTGACCATGGCCCATAGGGTAGTGTACTATATAGGGAAAAGGGTGCTATTTGGGAGACAACCAGGGTGTGAATTCTGATTTTCTCTGAAGTGTGTAGTCAGTGTGTACTGCACTCATTCACTCCCCCTCACATACAGTATTTGAAAAGGAATGGACTGGTGTGAACCTAGAGTCCTCAGTTGAAACAATAACAAAGTGGTCCACCCCGCCTCGGGTTTGTTCAGAAGCTGAGGGAAGAGCCTGGAGAAATGTAACCACTCTCAAATGCATAGACAGAGCTATGGATGCAAGGACTGACCATCCATGATATCAAAATTATAGGTTTAACCATATTTTGAGGCTATACAGTGTTTGTTTACATTTACATTGTTTACAAACATTGGAGTTTATATTTTGTGTTCTGATGGGGTACAACAGTTGAACTAAGCTCATGAGACATAAGTTAGCCTATATTCTTCAAGAATCAATGGGTATATAGCATTCATTTAGAAGTCCAAAAATGAATGTAGCAACTGAGGATTCTAGCTTCAAGGAATATGGTGGATATAATCCCCTCTCAAATTCATGCTTAAACCGATCCAGTGCTCTAATTTAAACCCACATTAAAAAAATACTACAGTTTACTATGGAATACTATAGTACTTACTATAGAATTCTGTAGTAAACTGTATAATACTATACTACACACTGTAGTATCCCTCGATCATGTGTAGTACTTAGTATAGAATTGTGTAGTATAGTGTACAATGCTATAATAAATATTAAGTTATTATCCACACAAAGAACACTAGTAAATACTACAGTATTTAATTTGCATATACCCAGCCCATTCCCCCTCCCCATATCCCAATTTGTGCCACCCGTAAGTGAGAAACCTACATGACAAGTACAAACCATATAATGTGTTCCCTATGGTTATAGAAAAGAGCAGAAGCTCTGAACTCCCCGTTCAGAACCCAGTCCTACCTATCTACAGTAGAGGTCGACCAATTATGATTTTTCAACGCCGATACCGATTATTGGAGGACAAAAAAAGCCGATACCGATTAATCGGCCGATTTATTAGAAAAAAATGTTTTATATATATATCATACACACACACATTTTTGTAATAATGACAATTGCAACAATACTGAATGAACAATGAACACTTTTATTTTAACTTAATATAATACATAAATACACACACACACACAGCTCTGAAGTGACAATGATACTGAAGAGTCTACTTAGGAGACAAATACTCTCAACCGTTTGAATAAAAATAGAGTTTAAGTTACCTGTGATGAATGTTGAAAACAAAAACTTTAATTTCTATATGCAGGAAATCCTATTTTAATAATGGGCATGGTAAGAATTGACAACCAAAGTGCGAGTTATAATTCCCATGACACCTTCTAGCAAAATCTGAAAAGCGGTTCCTTCATTTATTCCATAGGATATTTTTAGATTCACTTAAAATAAGGTCTCTGTTTCGTGTAGGCTTACACCACCGTGCCAATTTTATAACTGTGTAGATATCCATAGGACAAGGTAACTCTGATCAATATTGGCTAAATATAAGCTTCCCCTTTGGTGAAGATACATTTTTTTGTAGAGTGGATTTATGAAAATATGTTGACAAACGTTACCTTATCCTAGTTAGATTTACACGGGTATCAAAAAGTCGAGGTGGTTTAAGCCTGCACGAAACACAGACCTTATTTGAAGTAGATCAAGACATTCTCTATGGAAGACATGAACGGTAAAATAATGAAGGAACCCCTTTCAAGTTCAACGGCAAGTTATTACAGGAATTATAACGCGTCGACTATTTCTCTCTAAACCATATACCTTTGACTAATCCGTAAACTATCACCTCGAAAACAAAATGTTTATTCCGTTCCGTATTTTATCTAACGGGTGGCATCCATGAGTCTAAATATTCCTGTTACATTGCACAACCTTCAATGTTGTCATAATTACGTAAAATTCTGGCAAATTAGTTCGCAAAGAGCCAGGCGGCCCAAACTGTTGCATATACCCTGACTCTGCGAGAAATGACACAATTTCACCTGGTTAATATTGCCTGCTAACCTGGATTTCTTTTAGCTAAATATGCAGGTTTAAAAATATATACTTGTGTATTGATTTTAAGAAAGACATTGATGTTTATGGTTAAGTACACATTGGAGCAATGACAGTCATTGATTGATTGTTTTTTATAAGATAAGTTTAATGCTAGCTAGCAACTTACCTTAGCTTACTGCATTTGCTAACAGGCAGGCTCCTCGTGGAGTGCAATGTAATCAGGTGTTAGAGCATTGGACTAGTTAACTGTTGCAAGATTGAATCCCCCGAGCTGACAAGGTTAAAAATCTGTCGTTCTGCCTTCCTAGGCCGTCATTGAAAATAATAATGTTTTCTTAACTGACTTGCCTAGTTAAATAAAGATTAAATAAAGGTGTAAAAAACAATATTAAAGAAAATCGGCGCCCAAAAATACCGATTTCCGATTGTTATGAAAACGTGAAATCGTCCCGATTTAATCGGCCATTCCGATTAATCGGTCGACCTTTAATCTACAGGTTATCTACTCTTTTAGTCTTTCTCAGAACCCAGTCCTACCTATCTACAGGTTATCTACTCTTTTAGTCTTTCTCAGAACCCAGTCCTACCTATCTACAGGTTATCTACTCTTTTAGTCTGTCTCAGAACCCAGTCCTACCTATCTACAGGTTATCTACTCTTTTAGTCTCTCTCAGAACCCAGTCCTACCTATCTACAGGTTATCTGCTCTTTTAGTCTCTCTCAGAACCCAGTCCTACCTATCTACAGGTTATCTGCTCTTTTAGTCTTTCTCAGAACCCAGTCCTACCTATCTACAGGTTATCTGCTCTTTTAGTATTTCTCAGAACCCAGTCCTACCTATCTACAGGTTATCTACTCTTTTAGTCTTTCTCAGAACCCAGTCCTACCTATCTACAGGTTATCTACTCTTTTAGTCTTTCTCAGAACCCAGTCCTACCTATCTACAGGTTATCTACTCTTTTAGTCTCTCTCAGAACCCAGTCCTACCTATCTACAGGTTATCTACTCTTTTAGTCTGTCTCAGAACCCAGTCCTACCTATCTACAGGTTATCTGCTCTTTTAGTCTCTCTCAGAACCCAGTCCTACCTATCTACAGGTTATCTGCTCTTTTAGTCTCTCTCAGAACCCAGTCCTACCTATCTACAGGTTATCTACTCTTTTAGTCTGTCTCAGAACCCAGTCCTACCTATCTACAGGTTATCTACTCTTTTAGTCTTTCTCAGAACCCAGTCCTACCTATCTACAGGTTATCTACTCTTTTAGTCTCTCTCAGAACCCAGTCCTACCTATCTACAGGTTATCTGCTCTTTTAGTATTTCTCAGAACCCAGTCCTACCTATCTACAGGTTATCTACTCTTTTAGTCTCTCTCAGAACCCAGTCCTACCTATCTACAGGTTATCTGCTCTTTTAGTCTTTCTCAGAACCCAGTCCTACCTATCTACAGGTTATCTACTCTTTTAGTCTTTCTCAGAACCCAGTCCTACCTATCTACAGGTTATCTACTCTTTTAGTCTCTCTCAGAACCCAGTCCTACCTATCTACAGGTTATCTACTCTTTTAGTCTTTCTCAGAACCCAGTCCTACCTATCTACAGGTTATCTGCTCTTTTAGTCTCTCTCAGAACCCAGTCCTACCTATCTACAGGTTATCTACTCTTTTAGTCTTTCTCAGAACCCAGTCCTACCTATCTACAGGTTATCTGCTCTTTTAGTCTTTCTCAGAACCCAGTCCTACCTATCTACAGGTTATCTACTCTTTTAGTCTCTCTCAGAACCCAGTCCTACCTATCTACAGGTTATCTGCTCTTTTAGTCTTTCTCAGAACCCAGTCCTACCTATCTATAGGTTATCTACTCTTTTAGTCTTTCTCAGAACCCAGTCCTACCTATCTACAGGTTATCTACTCTTTTAGTCTGTCTCAGAACCCAGTCCTACCTATCTACAGGTTATCTACTCTTTTAGTCTCTCTCAGAACCCAGTCCTACCTATCTACAGGTTATCTACTCTTTTAGTCTCTCTCAGAACCCAGTCCTACCTATCTACAGGTTATCTGCTCTTTTAGTCTCTCTCAGAACCCAGTCCTACCTATCTACAGGTTATCTGCTCTTTTAGTCTTTCTCAGAACCCAGTCCTACCTATCTATAGGTTATCTACTCTTTTAGTCTTTCTCAGAACCCAGTCCTACCTATCTACAGGTTATCTGCTCTTTTAGTCTTTCTCAGAACCCAGTCCTACCTATCTACAGGTTATCTACTCTTTTAGTCTCTCTCAGAACCCAGTCCTACCTATCTACAGGTTATCTGCTCTTTTAGTCTGTCTCAGAACCCAGTCCTACCTATCTACAGGTTATCTACTCTTTTAGTCTTTCTCAGAACCCAGTCCTACCTATCTACAGGTTATCTACTCTTTTAGTCTTTCTCAGAACCCAGTCCTACCTATCTACAGGTTATCTACTCTTTTAGTCTGTCTCAGAACCCAGTCCTACCTATCTACAGGTTATCTGCTCTTTTAGTCTCTCTCAGAACCCAGTCCTACCTATCTACAGGTTATCTGCTCTTTTAGTCTTTCTCAGAACCCAGTCCTACCTATCTACAGGTTATCTACTCTTTTAGTCTTTCTCAGAACCCAGTCCTACCTATCTATAGGTTATCTACTCTTTTAGTCTTTCTCAGAACCCAGTCCTACCTATCTATAGGTTATCTGCTCTTTTAGTCTTTCTCAGAACCCAGTCCTACCTATCTACAGGTTATCTACTCTTTTAGTCTTTCTCCAGTAGTTTTCCTCAAGGAGAAAGCTCCCCACTTCTATCTCAAAGATAAACAAAAACACTTCAGTAAGTACTACATACAGTAATGTCCCCAAAAACACTTCAGAAAATACTACAGTATACTACCGTCTGCAAAACACTACAGTAATTACTGTTTCTATATAAAAAAGATACTACAGTATTTGTACTATAGTAAACTGTAAATACTACAGTCTGCAAAAACACTACAGTAATTACTTTTTCTCTATATAAAAATGTACTACAGTATTTATACTATAGTAAACTGTAAACACTACAGTATATATTAGTGTTGTATATTTGTATTAGTATTATAGTAAACCGTATGTAGTTTACTATAGTAAACAGGGATTTATTTGACACATAGATTTCTTGTAGTTAGTTATAGTTATAAGCAGTGGCGTAGGCACTCACCCTCAGTCCAGCGTGCGGGGGTGCCCCCAACCCCACAATAAGTAATATATTTTTTAAACGGTATTGAAAATCATACTGTCGGTATTTCGAAATATCCCGGTATATCGCCCAAGCCTAGAATTGTAGTGTTTTTGCAACACTACAGTGAATACTACATTATTCCTACCATAGTATACACTATAACACTATAGTATTATTTCATGTGGGAACCCACAAGGTGGAGTGAGGTAAGTACACACACCTCAGGGAGAAGGCCTGGGTAGAGAATCTGGAAGGTTTGAATGTTGAACTCTTTAAATGCTACTGATCCCTGTGGTGATGAAAACTAACTTGACAAATATAGGCCACTTAATGATACCAGGGACTTGGCAGCTCTGGAGTTGACTACTTGCACTCTTGACCTCTAGAGTAATCAACATAATGCGATTCATGCTTTTCAGTCTCTCCCCCGCAGACCGGTATGACCACATGACTTTCTTTGTCCAATCAGAAAGCACACACTAAGAGTGAGGAATGAAAGCCCTCTGGAGTGGCAGTGATCTGACCAAATGGAAACTGTTGAACATTACAGCATGTTGTCTACAGCAGGACTAAAATGGTTGGACTATTGTCCTTTAAAGGTCGACGCGGCTATTTCAGATGAGTCACTCTGAAGGTATTTAAGTTGGAAACAAGCATTTCAGGTTAGCGATCCCTTATTATTGGGCATTGGGTAATAACAAGGTGTCGTCTCCCTGTGTTCCCTTCAGGTTCTTCTGTGTTGCCACAGGCAGGCAGGGCACCAGATGACTGGTGTGTACTGGGAGTAGGGCTTTGAGCCGCTGCGCTGCGTTGGAGCACAATTCACAGGTGAGTGGCAGAGATTCACTTCCTACTCTACTACTTCCATTCTTCTGTCACGTACGTCCACCTTTTTTTTAAACACTGATTGGTTAAGCATGAATCTCTATTTGAAACAGTGGTCCATTCATGATGATGTCTGAGTAACTAAGGTGTGAAGAGGGACAACAATGTGTCTGTTGTGGAAATGTATTTTCTGCTGTGTGTGTGTCCGTCCATCTGGACGACCCAGCCACAGCGTGTTTGGTTAGGGCAGTACGTTTTCCTCTGTCTGGACAGTGGGGTTGGTTAGGGCAGTTTGTTTATCTCTGTCTGGACAGTGGGGTTGGTTAGGGCAGTTTGTTTTCCTCTGTCTGGACAGTGGGGTTGGTTAGGGCAGTACGTTTTCCTCTGTCTGGACAGTGGGGTTGGTTAGGGCAGTATGTTTTCCTCTGTCTGGACAGTGGGGTTGGTTAGGGCAGTACGTTTTCCTCTGTCTGGACAGTGGGGTTGGTTAGGGCAGTATGTTTTCCTCTGTCTGGACAGTGGGGTTGGTTAGGGCAGTTTGTTTATCTCTGTCTGGACAGTGGGGTTGGTTAGGGCAGTACGTTTTCCTCTGTCTGGACAGTGGGGTTGGTTAGGGCAGTATGTTTTCCTCTGTCTGGACAGTGGGGTTGGTTAGGGCAGTATGTTTATCTCTGTCTGGACAGTGGGGTTGGTTAGGGCAGTATGTTTTCCTCTGTCTGGACAGTGGGGTTGGTTAGGGCAGTATGTTTATCTCTGTCTGGACAGTGGGGTTGGTTAGGGCAGTTTGTTTATCTCTGTCTGGACAGTGGGGTTGGTTAGGGCAGTATGTTTTCCTCTGTCTGGACAGTGGGGTTGGTTAGGGCAGTTTGTTTATCTCTGTCTGGACAGTGGGGTTGGTTAGGGCAGTTTGTTTATCTCTGTCTGGACAGTGGGGTTGGTTAGGGCAGTATGTTTATCTCTGTCTGGACAGTGGGGTTGGTTAGGGCAGTATGTTTTCCTCTGTCTGGACAGTGGGGTTGGTTAGGGCAGTTTGTTTATCTCTGTCTGGACAGTGGGGTTGGTTAGGGCAGTATGTTTTCCTCTGTCTGGACAGTGGGGTTGGTTAGGGCAGTTTGTACTCTCCTCTGTCTGGACAGTGGGGTTGGTTAGGGCAGTTTGTACTCTCCTCTGTCTGGACAGTGGGGTTGGTTAGGGCAGTTTGTACTCTCCTCTGTCTGGACAGTGGGGTAGGTTAGGGCAGTTTGTACTCTCCTTTGTCTGGACAGTGGGGTTGGTTAGGGCAGTTTGTACTCTCCTCTGTCTGGACAGTGGGGTTGGTTAGGGCAGTTTGTACTCTCCTCTGTCTGGACAGTGGAGTTGGTTAGGGCAGTATGTACTCTCCTCTGTCTGGACAGTGGGGTTGGTTAGGGCAGTTTGTACTCTCCTCTGTCTGGACAGTGGGGTTGGTTAGGGCAGTTTGTACTCTCCTCTGTCTGGACAGTGGGGTTGGTTAGGGCAGTATGTACTCTCCTCTGTCTGGACAGTGGGGTTGGTTAGGGCAGTTTGTACTCTCCTCTGTCTGGACAGTGGGGTTGGTTAGGGCAGTTTGTACTCTCCTCTGTCTGGACAGTGGGGTTGGTTAGGGCAGTATGTTTTCCTCTGTCTGGACAGTGGGGTTGGTTAGGGCAGTATGTTTATCTCTGTCTGGACAGTGGGGTTGGTTAGGGCAGTATGTTTTCCTCTGTCTGGACAGTGGGGTTGGTTAGGGCAGTTTGTTTATCTCTGTCTGGACAGTGGGGTTGGTTAGGGCAGTATGTTTTCCTCTATCTGGACAGTGGGGTTGGTTAGGGCAGTATGTTTTCCTCTATCTGGACAGTGGGGTTGGTTAGGGCAGTATGTTTTCCTCTGTCTGGACAGTGGGGTTGGTTAGGGCAGTATGTACTCTCCTCTGTCTGGACAGTGGGGTTGGTTAGGGCAGTTTGTACTCTCCTCTGTCTGGACAGTGGGGTAGGTTAGGGCAGTTTGTACTCTCCTTTGTCTGGACAGTGGGGTTGGTTAGGGCAGTTTGTACTCTCCTCTGTCTGGACAGTGGGGTTGGTTAGGGCAGTTTGTACTCTCCTCTGTCTGGACAGTGGGGTTGGTTAGGGCAGTATGTACTCTCCTCTGTCTGGACAGTGGGGTTGGTTAGGGCAGTTTGTACTCTCCTCTGTCTGGACAGTGGGGTTGGTTAGGGCAGTATGTACTCTCCTCTGTCTGGACAGTGGGGTTGGTTAGGGCAGTTTGTACTCTCCTCTGTCTGGACAGTGGGGTTGGTTAGGGCAGTTTGTACTCTCCTCTGTCTGGACAGTGAGGTTGGTTAGGGCAGTTTGTACTCTCCTCTGTCTGGACAGTGGGGTTGGTTAGGGCAGTTTGTACTCTCCTCTGTCTGGACAGTGGGGTTGGTTAGGGCAGTTTGTACTCTTTTCCCTTTATAGGGAACTACTTCTGACCAGGGCCCATAGGGTGCTATTTGGGGCACAACCTTTATCCAGGAGGAGTTGGGGAAAACCCATCCTCTCCACCAAGGCTTTGAAACTTTGTGAAAGAGAGTGATCAACGTTGTTGTTAACATCCTGGTTGGTAGCTGATGAAGTGGAAACCTTTTGATGTGGGTCCCCTACCCTCTCCAGCCTTCCAGGTGCTGTGTTGTCTGTCAGTCTGCCTGAGGTGAGGGCAGACAGACTGGTTTTGATGTGGGTCCCCTACCCTCTCCAGCCTTCCAGGTGCTGTGTTGTCTGTCAGTCTGCCTGAGGTGAGGCCAGACAGACTGGTTTTGATGTGGGTCCCCTACCCTCTCCAGCCTTCCAGGTGCTGTGTTGTCTGTCAGTCTGCCTGAGGTGAGGCCAGACAGACTGGTTTTGATGTGGGTCCCCTACCCTCTCCAGCCTTCCAGGTGCTGTGTTATCTGTCAGTCTGCCTGAGGTGAGGCCAGACAGACTGGTTTTGATGTGGGTCCCCTACCCTCTCCAGCCTTCCAGGTGCTGTGTTGTCTGTCAGTCTGCCTGAGGTGAGGCCAGACAGACTGGTTTTGATGTGGGTCCCCTACCCTCTCCAGCCTTCCAGGTGCTGTGTTGTCTGTCAGTCTGCCTGAGGTGAGGCCAGACAGACTGGTTTTGATGTGGGTCCCCTACCCTCTCCAGCCTTCCAGGTGCTGTGTTGTCTGTCAGTCTGCCTGAGGTGAGGCCAGACAGACTGGTTTTGATGTGGGTCCCCTACCCTCTCCAGCCTTCCAGGTGCTGTGTTGTCTGTCAGTCTGCCTGAGGTGAGGCCAGACAGACTGGTTTTGATGTGGGTCCCCTACCCTCTCCAGCCTTCCAGGTGCTGTGTTATCTGTCAGTCTGCCTGAGGTGAGGCCAGACAGACTGGTTTTGATGTGGGTCCCCTACCCTCTCCAGCCTTCCAGGTGCTGTGTTATCTGTCAGTCTGCCTGAGGTGAGGCCAGACAGACTGGTTTTGATGTGGGTCCCCTACCCTCTCCAGCCTTCCAGGTGCTGTGTTATCTGTCAGTCTGCCTGAGGTGAGGCCAGACAGACTGGTTTTGATGTGGGTCCCCTACCCTCTCCAGCCTTCCAGGTGCTGTGTTGTCTGTCAGTCTGCCTGAGGTGAGGCCAGACAGACTGGTTTTGATGTGGGTCCCCTACCCTCTCCAGCCTTCCAGGTGCTGTGTTGTCTGTCAGTCTGCCTGAGGTGAGGGCAGACAGACTGTTTTTTCTGTAGGTCCCCTACCCTCTCCAGCCTTCCAGGTGCTGTGTTGTCTGTCAGTCTGCCTGAGGTGAGGCCAGACAGACTGGTTTTTCTGTAGGTCCCCTACCCTCTCCAGCCTTCCAGGTGCTGTGTTGTCTGTCAGTCTGCCTGAGGTGAGGGCAGACAGACTGGTTTTGATGTGGGTCCCCTACCCTCTCCAGCCTTCCAGGTGCTGTGTTGTCTGTCAGTCTGCCTGAGGTGAGGGCAAACAGACTGGTTTTGATGTGGGTCCCCTACCCTCTCCAGCCTTCCAGGTGCTGTGTTGTCTGTCAGTCTGCCTGAGGTGAGGGCAGACAGACTGGTTTTGCTGTAGGTCCCCTACCCTCTCCAGCCTTCCAGGTGCTGTGTTGTCTGTCAGTCTGCCTGAGGTGAGGCCAGACAGACTGGTTTTGATGTAGGCTGAAGTTGCCCTTAGACACTGATCTTGGGAAAGTTTAGCATTTTCCCTCACTAAGGGTTGAGGTTAGGATTGGAGGCGGAGAAGCCAATCCTAGATCTGTACCCAGGGGATAGTTCATCCTGTAGTGTCATTGTTCCATTCAAATGCCTCTCAAAACATATTATTTACAAGGTGTTATAATGGGACACTGTTGTTTGCAATGTGGCTACGTTTTTTTTTTTTACATGCCGTATTGTTGTATACCACACCTTAGGAACACCTTTCCTAATATTGAGTCTCAACGGATCGTAAGGGTTTAAAGGGTGTGTCTGTCACCAGATCTCAACCCAATTTCAACACGTATGGAAGATTCTGGAGCGGCGCCTGAGACAGCGTTTTCCACCACCATTAACAAAACACCAAAAGATGGAATTTCTCATGGAAGAATGGTGTCACATCCCTCCAATAGAGTTCCAGACACTTGTAGAATCTTTGCCAAGGTGCATAGAAGCTGTTCTGATGGCTCGTGGTGCCCAGGTATTTTGTTACCTCTGTTAGTGTGTGCAAGTCAAAGTCCTTATGATTTTCCCCTGATTTTATTTCTGAAGATTAGAACTTAGACCAGAGAATGTATGTAGGCTGTGACAAGCCTTGGTTTGAGTGTTTCACCAGTAACCACTTACAGGCTTGAGTTGGGAAACCGTTCTGTTCTCTTATATAGTTAATGTTGGAGACCAGTGAGAGCCATCAACGTCTGTCCCAAATGGCACCCTATTCCCTATATAGTGCACTATGATGGGCCCTGGTCAAAAGTAGTGCACTATAAAGGGAATAGGATGCCATTTGGAACCTCTCCACTGTTTTAGCGAGTTGCTTGTTAGGGTTATGGAAATGAAGGCTTTTCATACTGAATCACTCCATTGATGGTAGCTTACTGCTCCAGTTGTTTCACGCCTTGTTCTGCCCGGTATTTTACATCAAGGCCCTACATTTGTGTTTGATCTTGATTTTGGGAATTTGTCACTGTGCACTCATTAATATCCAAATCAAATGTCGTTACCATAGAAGTTAAAATAGACAGTTTAAAGAGGCGTGACGTGTTTCATCAACATCCATCTTGAATTATACAAAGGGTGGGTCTAATCCTGAATGCTGGTTGGTTAAAACTGCATTCCACCCGGTGTCTATTCCATAAGTTACAACCGGCTAAATCTATGACTTTACATTTAATCTGTTCTTTCTGACTGCGCAATCCACTGTCTCATCAGCCCAGCCAGGCAATTTATAAACTTGATCTCCACTATAAAAAGTATCTAGACATTATCTCATGTTTCTTTTAGACTAACATTTAGTTTACAACAGTGGGGATTTGTATAAACCTTTCTGTCTCTCTGACATTTGCAACATTTGAATATTGAAACAATGTAATATCCAGCTGTCCCGTAGTAATGAAGGAGTCGGAACGAGACAGGAGGCAGCTTTTCTCAGCCAGTCGAAATCATGAATCAGCTGGCATCATTTTTATGGTTTGTTCGTTCTAAATGTTCTACTGCCATACTGGCTGGTAACGTTCTTATCCCTTGCTTGCTAGCTAGCCAACTACGGCTAACATACAGTCACGTCAAACAGCAAAGGAGCTTATTTTCATTTGTTTAAGCTGTTTTCTAGTGACATTTATTTGGATACATCCAATGCGCTAATGAGGCGTGATTTCACCTGGCATAGAATATGTGTTGTTCGTAAGAGCTAGCCAACAACACGGCTAACACGATCACATCAAACTGAAGCTGGAAAGACTGGAAACTAGCTGCACTTCATTTCATTTGACCTTTTTTCAATTGACATTTCTTTGTGTATGTGTGTATATATATGTAAAAATGATGCCAGCTGATTTAATGATTTCAACTGGCTGAGAAACGCTGCCTGCCTGCCTCCCTGTCTGTGGCTGAGAAACGCTGCCTGCCTCCCTGTCTGTCTGTGGCTGAGAAACGCTGCCTGCCTCCCTGTCTGTCTGTGGCTGAGAAACGCTGCCTGCCTGCCTCCCTGTCTGTCTGTGGCTGAGAAACGCTGCCTGCCTGCCTCCCTGTCTGTGGCTGAGAAACGCTGCCTGCCTGCCTCCCTGTCTGTGGCTGAGAAACGCTGCCTGCCTGCCTCCCTGTCTGTCTGTGGCTGAGAAACGCTGCCTGCCTGCCTCCCTGTCTGTCTGTGGCTGAGAAACGCTGCCTGCCTCCCTGTCTGTCTGTGGCTGAGAAACGCTGCCTGCCTCCCTGTCTGTGGCTGAGAAACGCTGCCTGCCTCCCTGTCTGTCTGTGGCTGAGAAACGCTGCCTGCCTGCCTCCCTGTCTGTCTGTGGCTGAGAAACGCTGCCTGCCTGCCTCCCTGTCTGTGGCTGAGAAATGCTGCCTGCCTCCCTGTCTGTCTGTGACTGAGAAACGCTGCCTGCCTGCCTCCCTGTCTGTGGCTGAGAAACGCTGCCTGCCTCCCTGTATGTCTGTGGCTGAGAAACGCTGCCTGCCTCCCTGTCTGTCTGTGGCTGAGAAACACTGCCTGCCTCCCTGTCTGTCTGTGGCTGAGAAACGCTGCCTGCCTCCCTGTCTGTCTGTGGCTGAGATACGCTGCCTGCATCCCTGTCTGTCTGTGGCTGAGAAACGCTGCCTGCCTCCCTGTCTGTCTGTGGCTGAGAAACGCTGCCTGCCTCCCTGTCTGTCTGTGGCTGAGAAACGCTGCCTGCCTCCCTGTCTGTCTGTGGCTGAGAAACGCTGCCTGCCTCCCTGTCTGTCTGTGGCTGAGAAACGCTGCCTGCCTGTCTGTCTGTCTGTGGCTGAGAAACGCCGCCTGCCTGCCTCCCTGTCTGTGGCTGAGAAATGCTGCCTGCCTCCCTGTCTGTCTCGTCCCTACTCGTTTATTACTATGGGACAGCTGGAGATCGAATTTGAATATTGAAAACATTTAGCAAATGTCAGCAAGGTTTATACAAATCTCCTCTCTTGAAAATTAAATGTTAGTCTAAAAGAAATGGTAGATAATGTCTAGATGCTTTATATAGTGGAGATGAAGTTTATAAATGACCTGGCAGGGTAGATGAGACAGAGGATTGTGCAGTCAGATGGAACAGAGTAAATAGACATTTTACCTTAATAAATTTAGCCGCTGGTCATTTGTGGAATAGACACAGGCTGGAATGCGGTTCAGGATTAGACCGAGCCGTTGTATAAAACTAGACCTGACCGCCTGGTCTTCCTGATATCTACTGAGGTGAGAGACAGGCCGTTCATACAAGGACCTGCACATACAGTGCATTCTGAAAGTATTCAGACCCCTTGACTTTTCCATGTTTTGTTACGTTACAGCCTTATTCTAAAATGGATTAAAAAAATGTTTTTAAATGTAACCTTTTATTTAACTAGGCAAATCAGTTAAGAACAAATACAAAATTGAAATATCACATTCACATACACTAACGTTCAAAAGTTTGGGGTCACTTAGAAAGAAAGAAGAAAAGGATATTTGTTTTGTCCATATAACATCAAACTGATCAGAAATACAGTGTAGACATTGTTAATGTTATAAATGACTATTGTAACTGGAAACGACAGATTTTTTACAGAGGCCCATTTATCAGCAACCATCACTCCTGTGTTCCAATGGCACGTTGTGTTAGCTAATCCAAGTTTATAATTTTAAAAGGCTAATTGACCCTTTTGCAATTATGTTAGCACAGCTGAAAACTGCTGATTTAAAGAAGCAATACAACTGGCCTTCTTTAGACTAGTTGAGTGTCTGGCGCATCAGCATTTGTGGGTGCGATTACAGGCTAAAAATGGCCAGAAACAAATTGCTTTTCTTCTGAAATTCATCAGTCTTTTCTTGTTCTAAGAAATGAAGACTATTCCATGCAAGAAATTGCCAAGAAACTGAAGATCTCGTACAACGCTGTGTACCACTCCCTTCACAGAACAGCTCAAACTGGCTCTAACCAGAATAGAAAGAGGAGTGAGAGGCCCCGGTGCACAACTGAGCAAAATGACAAGTACATTAGTGTCTAGTTTGAGAAACAGACGCCTCACAAGTCCTCAACTGGCAGCTTCATTAAATAGTACCCGCAAAACACCAGTCTCAATGTCAGCAGTGAAGAGGTGACTCCAGGATGCTGACCTTCTAGGCAGAGTTGCAAAGAAAAAGCCTGATGCTGCCACCACCATGCTTAACCATATGGATGGTGCCTGGTTTCCTCCAGATGTGACACTTGGTATTCAGGCCAAAGAGTTTTGGTTTAATCAGACCAGAGAATCTTCTCCTTTACAGTGCAAAAGTATTCATCTCCCATGGCGTTTTTTCCTTTTGTTGCATTTCAACTTGTAATTTAAATAGATTTTTATTTGGATTTAATGTAATGGACATACACAAAATAGTCCAAATTGGTGAAATGAAAAAAAAAGTGAACAAAAATAAGCACGTCCCTGACCAAGGCCCTTCTCCCCCGATTGCTCAGTTTGGCCTGGCGGCCAACTCTAGGAAGAGTCTTGGTGGCTCCAAACTTCTTCCATTTAAGAATGATGGAGGCCACTGTGTTCTTGGGGACCTTCAATGCTGCAGACATTTTTTGGTACCCTGCTCCAGATCTGTGCCTCAACACAATCCTGTCTCAGAGCTATACAGACAATTCCTTCGACCTCATGGCATTGTTTTTGCTCTGACATGCACTGTCAACTGTGGGACCTTTTATATAGACAGGTGTGTGGCTTCCCAAAAAATAATTTCCAATTAATTGAAATTACCACTGGTACAATCCAATGAAGTTGTAGAAACCATCCCAAGGAAGATCAATGGAAACAGGATGCACCTGACCTCAATTTTGAGTCTCATAGCAAAGGGTCTGAATACTTATGTAAATAAGGTATTTATATTTTTTATTTGTAATAAATTGGCAAGTCTAATGTCTGTAATGTAACAAAATGTGGAAAAAGTCAAGGGGTCTGAATACTTTCTGAATGCACTGTAGCTAGACATGACCGCCTGGTCTTCCTGATGGCTAATGAGGTCAGACAGGAAGTCCCACCATCAGTGCACATTTACAAACATTCTCTTGTCAGAACATCCTGGTTTGATGTTGATGATGTGTGTTGTTATGTACCAAATATGCCAGGTGTTGTTGTGGGGGAAGGCCAGAGGGAGGTGCTCATTTTGGGAGTGTTGTTTTTATCCCTACATGGACCAGACCTTTGCTACCAAGTTTCTGAAATCCCAGGCCGTCGTGTCACGACAACAGTCTAGGTTATCAGTGCTGACTTGTGGTGCTGATGTTTGGGAGTCTCTGCCATGTACATAGGCTGACATTACGTGGCCTACTGATTGCAAGCCTGCATAGAACTATTGATTTTGTGGATAGAAAAATAGTATTTTTCTTTTCTTTTCTTTTTTAAACATTTTGTGTTTGTCCTCCAGCCATGCAGCAGGTGCTGGATAACCTGAGAGACCTGCCTCCCACCACGGGGGCCAAAGACATCGACCTCCTCTTCCTCAGGGGAATCATAGAGAGCCCCATAGTCCGCTCCCTCGCCAAGGTAACATACACACTCCATCATATCATCAGTTAAGAGAGTAGAGGAAGACGCACTCAGTGCCACCATATAAATGTCTCCATCTTGTCAGAACGGACTGTGCCAATAACGGCCATGAGTCAAACAACAGTCTGGAACGTTTTAGCCACGAGGGTTTGAATGTAGGGTATGGCCCATTAGCCAGCCAGTCTGCCAGTACACGGCACAACTTGCCAGCAATTTTAGTTGCTTGCAACCAAGTTGTTTGTTGTTTGCTTGGGGAAACACCCCCCCCTGCAACCAATAAGCATCTCATCTGCAACTTGGTTGAATCCAGTTGAAACTTTGTGCAACTAGTTGCAAGCAACAGCCAATCAAAACAAACACTTTTGTCACATGATCCATTTGAAGGTTCGGAATTCCGACCCAATTGTCATGGCAACACAGCTATCCGTGCTGCGCAGAACAACCCGCAATCAGGGTTGACAGAACAGAGACTAACACAACAGGAATTGTATACAAATGATTTGTACATGGTTTAGCAGTCAATAAATGTCATTTAGAAGAGAAGCCAAACTTCTCCTGGACCAGTTTCAACTGAAATTGTCCACCATGAACTGTGCTAGCTAGCTTTGCTCGTTGCTGGCTTGGTTAGCTCGTTGTTAACTAGCTAGGTGTTGGTGTTTGCAGTGTAATTTTGGCTAGCTAGCTAGCTGTGTTGGTGTTTGCAATGTCCTTTAGGCTAACTAGCTAAATTGTACAGGCTGCATTTCTACTGTGTCCTTGCTGTTACAATAACCAAACAGTTGGGTAAACACATTAGTGAAACCACGACGTAATGCAGCAGATGACATGGGTTGAGTTTAGAATTCTCAAACCATCAGCTTCAATTTGATTGGCTGTTGCATGCAATTTTAATCACATTTGAGTTGCTTCATGTAACAGCAAAGTTGCTTGAGATTACGTCACTTGCAACTGCAACTAAAATTGCGTTAAAGTTGCTTTGTGTAACCCCAGCCTAAGTCTCGGTGGTTACTGCCGGGTGCATGGGGTTAACAGCTGTACATCTATGTTTAACACTGCAGTGAAATGTCATCGACAACGTGTTTGAGGGCCAGCCATGTCACAGTCTGTAGAGGCCAGGGGCCTGCCTAATTTATAAACCGCAGTGGTGTAAAGTATTTAAGTAAAAATACTTTAAAGTACTACTTAAGCAGTTTTTGGGGGTATCTGTACTTTACTTTAAAACCTGTTTCTGCATCTGGGCTGTATGGGTGAGAGGGAGTGTGTACAGTACACTGTGCAGTTGTCCCTTGTTCGTATTTGATTCGATTTTTTTTCCTTTTGCAGTGGTGTAAAATACTCCAGTACTTTTAAAGTATTTTTACTAAAGTATTTTTTGGGTGAATCTGTACTATAGTAATCATATTTTTGACTACTTTTACTTCACTACATTCCTAAAGAAGATGTACTTATTACTCCATACATTTTCCATGTCACCCAAAAGTACTCATTACGTTTTGAATGCTTATCAGGACAGGAAAATTGTCTAATTGACACACTTATCAAGAGAACATTCCTGGTCATCCCTACTGCCTCTGATCTGGCGGACTCACTAAACAGAGAACATCCCTGGTCATCACTACTGCCTCTGATCTGGAGGACTCACTAAACAGAGAACATCCCTGGTCATCCTACTGCCTCTGGTCTGGCTGACTCACTAAACAGAGAACGTCCCTGGTCATCCTACTGCCTCTGGTCTGGCTGACTCACTAAACAGAGAACATCCCTGGTCATCCTACTGCCTCTGATCTGGTGGACTCGCTGAACAGAGAACATTCCTGGTCATCACTACTGCCTCTGATCTGGCGGACTCACTAAACAGAGAACATCCCTGGTCATCCTACTGCCTCTGATCTGGCGGACTCACTAAACAGAGAACATCCCTGGTCATCACTACTGCCTCTGATCTGGTGGACTCGCTGAACAGAGAACATTCCTGGTCATCACTACTGCCTCTGATCTGGCGGACTCACTAAACAGAGAACATCCCTGGTCATCACTACTGCCTCTGATCTGGTGGACTCACTAAACAGAGAACATTCCTGGTCATCCCTACTGCCTCTGATCTGGTGGACTCACTAAACAGAGAACATCCCTGGTCATCACTACTGCCTCTGATCTGGCGGACTCACTAAACAGAGAACATTCCTGGTCATCACTACTGCCTCTGATCTGGCGGACTCACTGAACAGAGAACATTCCTGGTCATCCCTACTGCCTCTGATCTGGCGGACTCATTAAACACAAAGAAAAAAAAACATGCGTTTAATTTTTAGTATTTTTTTGTACCATCTTTGAAATGCAAGAGAAAGGCCATAAGTAGTAGTGTTGTTTGTTGTGACATGCTGCCATCCGGTGGACATTTACACTAGGTTCACTTTTCACAGGGAAATAAACTGACCAGGGCACGTATAAATTAAATCAGGCTTTATTTCTACAGCATGGAATGCAACACAATGTGCTTCATAAGGGAAAAAAACTAATAAAAACTGGAATATTTCATATTTACTACACAACAAATGAAAGAATAACAATAAAAACTGAATGACTAAAAAGCACCCTAAGGAAAAGCTCAACTAAAAAGACGTTTTAAGATCTCTTTTAAATATGTCCACAGTTTCAGCCCCCCTCAGGTTCTCTGGCAGGCTGTTCCAGAGGCTGGGGGCAGAATAACTAAACGTTGTCTCTCCATGCCTCTTGGTCCACAGTTTCAGCCCCCCTCAGGTTCTCTGGCAGGCTGTTCCAGAGGCTGGGGGCAGAATAACTAAACGTTGTCTCTCCATGCCTCTTGGTCCACAGTTTCAGCCCCCCTCAGGTTCTCTGGCAGGCTGTTCCAGAGGCTGGGGGCAGAATAACTAAACGTTGTCTCTCCATGCCTCTTGGTCCATAGTTTCAGCCCCCCTCAGGTTCTCTGGCAGGCTGTTCCAGAGGCTGGGGGCAGAATAACTAAACGTTGTCTCTCCATGCCTCTTGGTCCACAGTTTCAGCCCCCCTCAGGTTCTCTGGCAGGCTGTTCCAGAGGCTGGGGGCAGAATAACTAAACGTTGTCTCCATGCCTCTTGGTCCACAGTTTCAGCCCCCCTCAGGTTCTCTGGCAGGCTGTTCCAGAGGCTGGGGGCAGAATAACTAAACGTTGTCTCTCCATGCCTCTTGGTCCTAGGCGTTGGGATAGTTAAAACCTGAACTAAATACTGTGTGTATGAATGTGTGTCTCTGCTAAATACTGTGTGTATTAATGTGTGTCTGCAGGCCCATGAGAGGCTGGCGGAGGTGAAGCTGGAGGCTGTGAGAGACAACAACCAGCAGCTGGTCTCAGAGATCCTAGACTCCCTCACAAGACTGAGTAGTAGAGATGCCTCCGCTGAGGAACTAGCCAACATCCTCCAGGAACCACACTTCAAGGTACACACACTCACACACCCATGTATACACTCACACCCCTATGTGTACACACACACACACACACACACACACACACACACACACACACACACACACACACACACAGTACTGTTGAGTTGTTAGAGCTAGTCTGAAAGTAGACCAGAAAATGACTCTCCTGTCAGATGTTTACAGCAACAATCACCATATTACTCCTGAAGTCTCTGTCTCTGCGCCTCTCTGTCTCTGCGCCTCTCTGTCTCTGCGCCTCTCTGTCTCTGCGCCTCTCTGTCTCTGCGCCTCTCTGTCTCTGCGCCTCTCTGTCTCTGCGCCTCTCTGTCTCTGCGCCTCTCTCTCTCTCTCTCAAAATTCAATACATTTCAATTTGCTTTATTGGCATGATGTAACAATGTACATATTGCCAAAGCTCGCTCGCTCTCTCTCTCTCGTTCGTTCGTGTCAGAAGTATGTGGAGACCCGCTCGTCGAACATCTCATTCCAAAATCACAGGCATTAATATGGAGTTGGTCCCCCTTTGCTGCTATAACAGCCTCCACTCTTCTGGGAAGGCTTTCCACTAGATGTTGGAACATTGCTGCTATAACAGCCTCCACTCTTCTGTGAAGGCTTTCCACTAGATGTTGGAACATTGCTGCGGGGTTTTGCTTCTATTCAGCCACAAGAGCATTAGTGAGGTCAGGCACTGATGTTAGGCGATTAGGCCTGGCTCGCAGTCGGTGTTTCAATTCAACCCAAAGGTGTTCGATGGGGTTAAGGTCAGGGCTCTGTGCAGGCCAGTCAAGTTCTTCCACACTGATCTTGACAAACGATTTCTGTATGTACCTCGCTTTGTGCATGGGTGCATTGTCATGCTAAAACAGAAAAGGGCCTTCCCCAAACTGTTGCCACAAAGTTGGAAGCACAGAATAATCTAGAATGTAATTGTATGCTGTAGCGTTAAGATGTCCCTTCACTGGAACTAAGGGGCCTAGCCCGAATCATGAAAAACAGCCCCAGATAATTATTCCTCCTCCACCAAACTTTACAGTTGGCACTATGCATTAGGGCAGGTAGCGTTCTCCTGGCATCCGCCAAACCCAGATTCGTCCGTCTGACTGCTAGATGGTGAAGCGTGATTCATCTTTCAAGAGAGTGATTTTCCACTGTTCCAGAGCCCAATGGCGGCGAGCTTTACACCACTCCAGCCGACACTTGGCATTGTGCGTGGTGATCTTAGGCTTGTGTGCGGCTGCTCGGCCATGGAAACCCATTTCATGAGGCTCCCGACGAACAGTTCTTGTGCTGACGTTTGCAACTCGGTAGTGAGTGTTGTAACGCCCTTCAGCACTCGGCGGTCCCGTTCTGTGAGCTTGTGTGGCCTGCCACTTCCTGGCTGAGACATTGTTGCTCCTAGATGTTTCCACTTCACAATAACAGCACTTAAAGCTGACCGGGGCAGCTCTAGCAGGGCAGAAATTTGACAAACTGACTTCCTATGACGGTGCCACGTTTAAAGTCACTGAGCTCTTCAGTAAGGCCATTTTACTGCCAATGTTTGTCTATGGAGTTTGCATGGCTGTGTGCTCGATTTTATAGACCTGTCAGCAACGGGTGTGGCTGAAATAGCCGAATCCACTAATTTGAAGGGGTGTCCACATACTTTTGTGTACAGTATCGATCAGAAAGGACACATTGTGCTTTCTGATGGTGTCAAGTTACCTCTATTACTAAAGGTGTCCTGTAGTGGTCGATTTTGGGACCTGTCCTCTTTACTATTTATATATGGTCTATCTGCAAAAACCTGTAACATTCATCTGTGTGCAGATGACACTGTTATGTACGCTATTGCCCCTACGGCTGACCAGGCTGTTGGAGCTGCAGTCTGATTTTGTACACTATTGCCCCTACGGCTGACCAGGCTGTTGGAGCTGCAGTCTGATTTTGTACACTATTGCCCCTACGGCTGACCAGGCTGTTGGAGCTGCAGTCTGATTTTGTCACCTTGCAGAAAGTCCTTGCTGACTTAAAATTGGTACTTCATGCGGTAAAAACTAAATGTCTGCTGTTTTCTAATTCTCGTAGAAATACTTCAGATTACACATTTATGCATTGGATGGTTCTTTAATCGAGCAGGTTCCTGCCTATAAATATCTGGGCTTTTGGATTAACAATCATTTCACCCAGATGAGTTAGTTTAAAGGAATAATTCCACCACAAAACTATATTTTAGTATTTGTTTCATTAGTCCATTGTTGACATAGTCCCAAAAGGTTTTCAAGATATGTAACTTTCAAAATACATAAATCATCCCTGTATGATGCATTTACCATCACATGGGGATGAATTCTGTATGTCAACACTGGACTAATGAAACAAATACCAAAAGAGGTTTCCTTTAAGAAGCTGATATTTTAAAGTAGGCTTCTTTTTATGTAAATAGATGATGCCTCTCCCTCAACAGCAGGAAGGAGATTGTACAGTCAACTCTCCTGCCAGTTCTTGACTATGGTGACACCATTCATGGGAGTGTAGCAGCCACTAATCTTAAACCATTGGATGCCGTCCGTCTACCGTAGCGTCCTTCACTTTAGGTGACGGTTTTAATACGCATCACTGCATCCTGTATCAAAAGGTTGGCTGCTCCTCATTAAAGTCCCGTACATCACTTCATTATTCCCTTTCTGTTGACAAAGCTCTACTATACAAGCTTCTGATCTACCTCACTTCACTGTTAAAACCCATTCACAGGGATGGTGAACGCTCGAGGTTCCACTAGTACGTACCGATTTAGGTGCCCTCCATTTTTGTAAAAGCCTCCAGAACGTGATACATATAGACTCTCTGATGCCTCTACGGCAGTTGGAGCTGTAAGCCTCCAGAACGTGATACATATAGACTCTCTGATGCCTCTATGGCAGTTGGAGCTGTAAGCCTCCAGAACGTGATACATATAGACTCTCTGATGTCTCTACGGCAGTTGGAGCTGTAAGCCTCCAGAACGTGATACATATAGACTCTCTGATGCCTCTACGGCAGTTGGAGCTGTAAGCCTCCAGAACGTGATACATATAGACTCTCTGATGCCTCTACGGCAGTTGGAGCTGTAAGCCTCCAGAACGTGATACATATAGACTCTCTGATGCCTCTACGGCAGTTGGAGCTGTAAGCCTCCAGAACGTGATACATATAGACTCTCTGATGCCTCTACGGCAGTTGGAGCTGTAAGCCTCCAGAACGTGATACATATAGACTCTCTGATGCCTCTACGGCAGTTGGAGCTGTAAGCCTCCAGAACGTGATACATATAGACTCTCTGATGCCTCTACGGCAGTTGGAGCTGTAAGCCTCCAGAACGTGATACATATAGACTCTCTGATGCCTCTACGGCAGTTGGAGCTGTAAGCCTCCAGAACGTGATGCATATAGACTCTCTGATGCCTCTACGGCAGTTGGAGCTGTAAGCCTCCAGAACGTGATCCATATAGACTCTCTGATGCCTCTACGGCAGTTGGAGCTGTAAGCCTCCAGAACGTGATACATATAGACTCTCTGATGCCTCTACGGCAGGTGGAGCTATAAGCCTCCAGAACGTGATCCATATAGACTCTCTGATGCCTCTACGGCAGTTGGAGCTGTAAGCCTCCAGAACGTGATACATATAGACTCTCTGATGCCTCTACGGCAGTTGGAGCTGTAAGCCTCCAGAACGTGATACATATAGACTCTCTGATGCCTCTACGGCAGTTGGAGCTGTAAGCCTCCAGAACGTGATACATATAGACTCTCTGATGCCTCTACGACAGTTGGAGCTGTAAGCCTCCAGAACGTGATACATATAGACTCTCTGATGCCTCTACGGCAGTTGGAGCTGTAAGCCTCCAGAACGTGATACATATAGACTCTCTGATGCCTCTACGGCAGTTGGAGCTGTAAGCCTCCAGAACGTGATACATATAGACTCTCTGATGCCTCTACGGCAGTTGGAGCTGTAAGCCTCCAGAACGTGATACATATAGACTCTCTGATGCCTCTACGGCAGTTGGAGCTGTAAGTCTCCAGAACGTGATACATATAGACTCTCTGATGCCTCTACGGCAGTTGGAGCTGTAAGCCTCCAGAACGTGATCCATATAGACTCTCTGATGCCTCTACGGCAGTTGGAGCTGTAAGCCTCCAGAACGTGATCCATATAGACTCTCTGATGCCTCTACGACAGTTGGAGCTGTAAGCCTCCAGAACGTGATACATATAGACTCTCTGATGCCTCTACGGCAGTTGGAGCTGTAAGCCTCCAGAACGTGATACATATAGACTCTCTGATGCCTCTACGACAGTTGGAGCTGTAAGCCTCCAGAACGTGATACATATAGACTCTCTGATGCCTCTATGGCAGTTGGAGCTGTAAGCCTCCAGAACGTGATACATATAGACTCTCTGATGCCTCTACGGCAGTTGGAGCTGTAAGTCTCCAGAACGTGATACATATAGACTCTCTGATGCCTCTACGGCAGTTGGAGCTGTAAGCCTCCAGAACGTGATACATATAGACTCTCTGATGCCTCTACGGCAGTTGGAGCTGTAAGCCTCCAGAACGTGATCCATATAGACTCTCTGATGCCTCTACGACAGTTGGAGCTGTAAGCCTCCAGAACGTGATACATATAGACTCTCTGATGCCTCTACGGCAGTTGGAGCTGTAAGCCTCCAGAACGTGATACATATAGACTCTCTGATGCCTCTACGACAGTTGGAGCTGTAAGCCTCCAGAACGTGATACATATAGACTCTCTGATGCCTCTACGGCAGTTGGAGCTGTAAGCCTCCAGAACGTGATACATATAGACTCTCTGATGCCTCTACGGCAGTTGGAGCTGTAAGCCTCCAGAACGTGATACATATAGACTCTCTGATGCCTCTACGGCAGTTGGAGCTGTAATACTGAATGTGTTTAATACTGCAACTGTTTGGACTGAATCATTGTTTTTGTGGTGTTGGAAGCCGTTGTGATAATTTTGTAATTTATAATATTATTATTATGAATAAATTGTTGTCCTCAGGGCGTCATTGTAAATGAGACCCTGGTCTCAATTGGTTATAATAATCTGTCTTTGACTCTGTCTCACTCTCTCTGCCTCTGCTACTTGCCCCTCCTAGAGAGAAAAGAATAGCCTTTTCTGTCTGGACCAATGAGAAACTGCGGCCTGAGGGGGGCTATGTCCCTGGTCCAATGGGAGTGGAGGGGTCTAGTGGGGGAGGTAGACACACATTTCTGGGTTAAGGAGTTCTATCATGTGTGAACCAGATCTGTACTGATGCATGTTGCTGCTCTCTCTGTCTCTCCCTGTCTCTCTCTGTCTCTCCCTGTCTCTGTGTCTTTCTCTGTCTGTCTCTCTCTGTCTCTGTGTCTTTCTCTGTCTCTGTGTCTCTGTCTCTCTCTCTGTCTCTGTCTCTCTCTGTGTCTCTCTCTGTCTGTCTGTCTCTGTGTCTCTGTCTCTGTCTCTGTGTGTGTGTGAGTCAGATATTCATCCTGTGATATGGCTGCTCTGCAGGTGAGAACTTAACAGTCTTGTTCCTCCTTTCCTTCCTTTGGGACTGATTGATGATTGTATTTCCTGCATGCTACTTTTGGTCTTAAACATGCACTGGTTGTGTTGGAAGAAGTGTAGTCTATTTGTGAAGAAGAGCTGTGATTGGTTCTTATACACTGGAGGGGCAGTTACCCAGTAGGCTGTGTGTTTCTCTGTTGTCAGTTGGTAGTAAATCAATGAGTGCTGCATGTTGCTGCTTGACTATGACATGATGAAATAGTGTTGTTGAGGAGGAGGCTGTGGATACAGGTGTGTGTGATATGTTGGTGTGTCTTGGGATGTCGTAACAGGTGTGTACTTGATTTAAAGGTGTCATGTCCTTCCCTGTCCTTGTCCCTTAGTGGGCTGCAACCAGGGATGCCTCACAAACAAACATGCCTACACACTTGACAACGTCTTAGCAGAACGGCTCTATAGAAATGTGAGCCATTGTTTTCGTTTTATTTCTAGTGTGAGTGGAGACGTGTTCAGCTGGGGAGTGAGGTTACCAATCCAACTCTTTTACGCTGGTTCCTTTCTATGTCCTGATGTTTTTAGTTTTTTTCCCTGTTGGCTTAGTGGTCTACTGGAATAATACCGTCACTCTTCAATAATCATGTCTCTCCCCCTCCCTCTCCTCCAGTCTCTCCCTCTCTCCTCCAGTCTCTCCCCCTCCCTCTCTCCTCCAGTCTCTCCTCCAGTCTCTCCCCCTCCCTCTCTCCTCCAGTCTCTCCCCCTCCCTCTCCTCCAGTCTCTCCCCCTCCCTCTCCTCCAGTCTCTCCCCCTCCCTCTCTCCTACAGTCTCTCACCCTCCCTCTCTCCTCCAGTCTCTCCCCCTCCCTCTCTCCTCCAGTCTCTCCCCCTCCCTCTCTCCTCCAGTCTCTCCTCCAGTCTCCCTCTCTCCTCCAGTCTCTCCTCCAGTCTCTGTCTCTCCCCCTCCCTCTCTCCTCCAGTCTCTCCTCCAGTCTCCCTCTCTCCTCCAGTCTCTCCTCCAGTCTCTGTCTCTCCCCCTCCCTCTCCTCCAGTCTCTCCCCCTCCCTCTCTCCTCCAGTCTCTCCCCATCCCTCACTCCTCCAGTTTCTCCCCCTCCCTCTCTCCTCCAGTTTCTCCCCCTCCCTCTCTCCTCCAGTCTCTCCTCCTCCCTCTCTCCTCCAGTCTCTCCCCCTCCCTCTCTCCTCCAGTCTCTCCCCCTCCCTCTCTCCTCCAGTCTCTCCCCCTCCCTCTCTCCTACAGTCTCTGATCGAGGCCCATTACAAGGTGACAGCTAACTGTCTCTCTCTCTCTCTGTCTGTCTCTCTCTCTCCAGTCTCTGATCGAGGCCCATGACAAGGTGACAGCTAACTCTCTCTCTCTCTCTCTCTCTGTCTCTCTCTCTCCAGTCTCTGATTGAGGCCCATGACAAGGTGGCAGCTAACTCTCTCTCTCTCTCTGTCTCTCTCTCTCCAGTCTCTGATTGAGGCCCATGACAAGGTGACAGCTAACTCTCTCTCTCTCTCTCTCTCTCTCCAGTCTCTGATTGAGGCCCATGACAAGTTGACAGCTAACTCTCTCTCTCTCTCTCTGTCTCTCTCTCTCCAGTCTCTGATCGAGGCCCATGACAAGGTGACAGCTAACTCTCTCTCTGTCTTTCTCTCTCTCTCCAGTCTCTGATTGAGGCCCATGACAAGGTGACAGCTAACTCTCTCTCTCTCTGTCTCTCTCCAGTCTCTGATTGAGGCCCATGACAGAATGGCAGCTAACTCTCTCTCTCTCTCTCTGTCTCTCTCTCTCCAGTCTCTGATTGAGGCCCATGACAAGGTGGCAGCTAACTCTCTCTCTCTCTCTCTGTCTCTCTCTCTCCAGTCTCTGATTGAGGCCCATGACAAGGTGGCAGCTAAATGTTATGAGATGCCGCCGTCGGAGGTGAACAGTAATGCCATGGCGACCGGCCCGCTCGTGCCCTCTGACGCCGTCAGGATGATTGGCATTCAGAAGAAGGCTGGCGAACCACTGGTGAGTTAATGACTGAGTCACAAATGGCACCCTATTCCTTATATAGTGCACTACTTTTGACCAGGGACCAATAGCCGGGCTCCGGTCAATAGTGGTGCACTATGTAGGGAACAGGGTACCATTTAGGACGTTGTCTCAGACATTACCTATCAATCTGGATGACTGTTCATAGTGTGTAGTTAGCAGGTTAGCTACATGGAATATTTAAATCCCTTATCTGATGCATTAACCACTCTCTCGCTCTCTCTCTCTCTCCATTCTCTCAATCCCCCTCTTTCTCTCTGTCTCTCTCTCTCCATTCTCTCAATCCCCCTCTTTCTCTCTCTCTCTCCATTCTCTCAATCCCACCCTCTGTCTTTCTCTCCTCGTCCTCAGGGCGTGACGTTCAGGGTGGAACGCGGGGAGCTGGTGATCGCCAGGATCCTGCACGGCAGTATGATTGACCGGCAGGGCATGCTGCACGCGGGCGACGTCATCAGGGAGGTGAACGGGCGCGAGGTGGGCAGCGATCCCAAGGAGCTGTTGGAGCTGCTGAGGGACTGCCAGGGGGGCATCACCCTCAAGATCCTGCCCAGCTACCGCGACACTCCAGCACCCTCACAGGTGAGAACAGGGTCATATTTATTAGTGAACCGTAGCAAAATGTTTTACAACAGAGAACAAGAGTTTGTTATTGACCAGATTTCAGGTACGTCCCCCAGTTTCAGTTAGCTTCCCTTCACATCCTAATGACTACAACACGGGTGGCTAACATCCTCCTCTTGGAGGGACTTTGGGAATGTAGAGTTTCTGCACCAACACACCTGATTCAGTTGATTGATGTGATTCCTCAGATTAGTAGAGTCAGATGTGTTAAAGCAGGGCTGGAACAAGAAAATGGTGACGTCTGGTTTTCTATAGTAAAAAATCATTTGAAAAGATTTATACTTTTACCTTTTGATACTTAAGTATATTTGAGCAATTACATTTACTTTTGATACATATTTAAAACCAAACACTTTGACTTTTACTCAAGTAGTATTTTACTGGGTGACTTTTTACTTGTCATTTTCTATGAAGTTCTCTTTGCCTTTTTCCATCACTGTGTTTTTGTACCTGTCAGGGTGGTTGAGGGGGAGACAGGGTTGACCTGGTCCTAACCCAGAATGACAGGGCACGGGGCTGGAACTGTTACCCTGCCTGGGACACACTGGTCCTATTAATACACTTCATGGGATAACTGGGGCACTGAGGGGAGGGAGGGAAGAGGAAGGAGGGAGGGAAGAGGGAGGGAGGGAGATGAAGATCGAGGAGGAGGGAGAGAGTGTATGAAAGAGAAGGAAAGCCTATCTGGGGCATGGGGAGGAGTAAAGGAAAGGACAGCTGATCTGGGGCCTTATGTAGGACAGGGCTCTCCAACCCTGTTCCTGGAGAGATACAGTCCTGTAGGACAGGGCTCTCTAACCCTGTTCCTGGAGAGATACAGTCCTGTAGGACAGGGCTCTCTAACCCTGTTCCTGGAGAGATACAGTCCTGTAGGACAGGGCTCTCTAACCCTGTTCCTGGAGAGATACAGTCCTGTAGGACAGGGCTCTCTAACCCTGTTCCTGGAGAGATACAGTCCTGTAGGACAGGGCTCTCTAACCCTGTTCCTGGAGAGATGCAGTCCTGTAGGGCAGGGCTCTCTAACCCTGTTCCTGGAGAGATACAGTCCTGTAGGACAGGGCTCTCTAACCCTGTTCCTGGAGAGATACAGTCCTGTAGGACAGGGGTCTCTAACCCTGTTCCTGGAGAGATACAGTCCTGTAGGACAGCGCTCTCTAACCCTGTTCCTGGAGAGATACAGTCCTGTAGGACAGGGGTCTCTAACCCTGTTCCTGGAGAGATACAGTCCTGTAGGCCAGGGCTCTCTAACCCTGTTCCTGGAGAGATACAGTCCTGTAGGACAGGGCTCTCTAACCCTGTTCCTGGAGAGATGCAGTCCTGTAGGACAGGGCTCTCCAACCCTGTTCCTGGAGAGATACAGTCCTGTAGGACAGGGCTCTCTAACCCTGTTCCTGGAGAGATGCAGTCCTGTAGGACAGGGCTCTCCAACCCTGTTCCTGGAGAGATACAGTCCTGTAGGACAGCGCTCTCTAACCCTGTTCCTGGAGAGATACAGTCCTGTAGGACAGGGCTCTCCAACCCTGTTCCTGGAGAGATACAGTCCTGTAGGACAGGGCTCTCTAACCCTGTTCCTGGAGAGATACAGTCCTGTAGGACAGGGCTCTCTAACCCTGTTCCTGGAGAGATGCAGTCCTGTAGGACAGGGCTCTCCAACCCTGTTCCTGGAGAGATGCAGTCCTGTAGGACAGGGCTCTCTAACCCTGTTCCTGGAGAGATGCAGTCCTGTACGACAGGGCTCTCTAACCCTGTTCCTGGTGAGATGCAGTCCTGTAGGACAGGGCTCTCTAACCCTGTTCCTGGAGAGATGCAGTCCTGTAGGGCAGGGCTCTCTAACCCTGTTCCTGGAGAGATACAGTCCTGTAGGGCAGGGCTCTCTAACCCTGTTCCTGGAGAGATGCAGTCCTGTAGGACAGGGCTCTCCAACCCTGTTCCTGGAGAGATACAGTCCTGTAGGACAGGGCTCTCTAACCCTGTTCCTGGAGAGATACAGTCCTGTAGGTGCAGGGCTCTCTAACCCTGTTCCTGGAGAGATACAGTCCTGTAGGACAGGGCTCTCTAACCCTGTTCCTGGAGAGATGCAGTCCTGTAGGACAGGGCTCTCTAACCCTGTTCCTGGAGAGATACAGTCCTGTAGGACAGGGCTCTCTAACCCTGTTCCTGGAGAGATACAGTCCTGTAGGACAGGGGTCTCTAACCCTGTTCCTGGAGAGATGCAGTCCTGTAGGACAGGGCTCTCTAACCCTGTTCCTGGAGAGATACTGTCCTGTAGGGCAGGGCTCTCCATCCCTGTTCCTGGAGAGATACTGTCCTGTAGGGCAGGGCTCTCCATCCCTGTTCCTGGAGAGATACTGTCCTGTAGGGCAGGGCTCTCCATCCCTGTTCCTGGAGAGATACTGTCCTGTAGGGCAGGGCTCTCCATCCCTGTTCCTGGAGAGATACAGTCCTGTAGGACAGGGCTCTCTAACCCTGTTCCTGGAGAGATACAGTCCTGTAGGACAGGGCTCTCTAACCCTGTTCCTGGAGAGATACAGTCCTGTAGGACAGGGCTCTCTAACCCTGTTCCTGGAGAGATACAGTCCTGTAGGACAGGGCTCTCTAACCCTGTTCCTGGAGAGATACAGTCCTTTAGGACAGGGCTCTCTAACCCTGTTCCTGGAGAGATACAGTCCTTTAGGGCAGGGCTCTCTAACCCTGTTCCTGGAGAGATGCAGTCCTTTAGGACAGGGCTCTCCAACCCTGTTCCTGGAGAGATACAGTCCTTTAGGGCAGGGCTCTCTAACCCTGTTCCTGGAGAGATACAGTCCTTTAGGACAGGGCTCTCCAACCCTGTTCCTGGAGAGATACAGTCCTTTAGGGCAGGGCTCTCTAACCCTGTTCCTGGAGAGATGCAGTCCTGTAGGACAGGGCTCTCTAACCCTGTTCCTGGAGAGATGCAGTCCTGTAGGACAGGGCTCTCCAACCCTGTTCCTGGAGAGATACAGTCCTTTAGGACAGGGCTCTCCAACCCTGTTCCTGGAGAGATACAGTCCTTTAGGGCAGGGCTCTCTAACCCTGTTCCTGGAGAGATGCAGTCCTGTAGGGCAGGGCTCTCTAACCCTGTTCCTGGAGAGATACAGTCCTTTAGGACAGGGCTCTCCAACCCTGTTCCTGGAGAGATACAGTCCTTTAGGGCAGGGCTCTCTAACCCTGTTCCTGGAGAGATGCAGTCCTGTAGGACAGCGATCTCTAACCCTGTTCCTGGAGAGATACAGTCCTATAGGACAGGGCTCTCTAATCCTGTTCCTGGAGAGATACAGTCCTGTAGGACAGGGCTCTCTAACCCTGTTCCTGGAGAGATACAGTCCTGTAGGACAGGGGTCTCTAACCCTGTTCCTGGAGAGATACAGTCCTGTAGGACAGGGCTCTCTAACCCTGTTCCTGGAGAGATACAGTCCTGTAGGACAGGGCTCTCTAACCCTGTTCCTGGAGAGATGCAGTCCTGTAGGACAGGGCTCTCCAACCCTGTTCCTGGAGAGATGCAGTCCTGTAGGACAGGGCTCTCTAACCCTGTTCCTGGAGAGATGCAGTCCTGTACGACAGGGCTCTCTAACCCTGTTCCTGGTGAGATGCAGTCCTGTAGGACAGGGCTCTCTAACCCTGTTCCTGGAGAGATACAGTCCTGTAGGACAGGGCTCTCTAACCCTGTTCCTGGAGAGATACAGTCCTGTAGGACAGGGCTCTCTAACCCTGTTCCTGGAGAGATGCAGTCCTGTAGGACAGGGCTCTCTAACCCTGTTCCTGGAGAGATGCAGTCCTGTAGGACAGGGCTCTCCAACCCTGTTCCTGGAGAGATACAGTCCTGTAGGACAGGGCTCTCTAACCCTGTTCCTGGTGAGATACAGTCCTTTAGGACAGGGCTCTCCAACCCTGTTCCTGGAGAGATACAGTCCTTTAGGGCAGGGCTCTCTAACCCTGTTCCTGGAGAGATGCAGTCCTGTAGGACAGCGATCTCTAACCCTGTTCCTGGAGAGATACAGTCCTATAGGACAGGGCTCTCTAACCCTGTTCCTGGAGAGATACAGTCCTGTAGGACAGGGCTCTCTAACCCTGTTCCTGGAGAGATACAGTCCTGTAGGACAGCGCTCTCTAACCCTGTTCCTGGAGAGATACAGTCCTGTAGGACAGGGGTCTCTAACCCTGTTCCTGGAGAGATAGTCCTGTAGGCCAGGGCTCTCTAACCCTGTTCCTGGAGAGATACAGTCCTGTAGGACAGGGCTCTCTAACCCTGTTCCTGGAGAGATACAGTCCTGTAGGACAGCGCTCTCTAACCCTGTTCCTGGAGAGATACAGTCCTGTAGGACAGGGCTCTCTAACCCTGTTCCTGGAGAGATACAGTCCTGTAGGACAGGGCTCTCTAACCCTGTTCCTGGAGAGATGCAGTCCTGTAGGACAGGGCTCTCCAACCCTGTTCCTGGAGAGATGCAGTCCTGTAGGACAGGGCTCTCTAACCCTGTTCCTGGAGAGATGCAGTCCTGTACGACAGGGCTCTCTAACCCTGTTCCTGGAGAGATGCAGTCCTGTACGACAGGGCTCTCTAACCCTGTTCCTGGTGAGATGCAGTCCTGTAGGACAGGGCTCTCTAACCCTGTTCCTGGAGAGATACAGTCCTGTAGGACAGGGCTCTCTAACCCTGTTCCTGGAGAGATGCAGTCCTGTAGGACAGGGCTCTCTAACCCTGTTCCTGGAGAGATGCAGTCCTGTAGGACAGGGCTCTCCAACCCTGTTCCTGGAGAGATACAGTCCTGTAGGACAGGGCTCTCTAACCCTGTTCCTGGAGAGATACAGTCCTGTAGGACAGGGCTCTCTAACCCTGTTCCTGGAGAGATACAGTCCTGTAGGACAGGGGTCTCTAACCCTGTTCCTGGAGAGATGCAGTCCTGTAGGACAGGGCTCTCCAACCCTGTTCCTGGAGAGATACAGTCCTGTAGGGCAGGGCTCTCCAACCCTGTTCCTGGAGAGATACAGTCCTGTAGGACAGGGCTCTCTAACCCTGTTCCTGGAGAGATGCAGTCCTGTAGGACAGGGCTCTCTAACCCTGTTCCTGGAGAGATACAGTCCTGTAGGACAGGGCTCTCTAACCCTGTTCCTGGAGAGATACAGTCCTGTAGGACAGGGCTCTCTAACCCTGTTCCTGGAGAGATACAGTCCTGTAGGACAGGGCTCTCTAACCCTGTTCCTGGAGAGATACAGTCCTGTAGATGATGTTTGTTTCTCTCTGATTCTCACAGTACAGACTGTAGAGCGTTGGGCTGTTGGTGATTTACAATCTGAAGATGATGTTGTTGTTAAACACCCCTCCTATTTCCTTTTTCTACCTGAAGCTGTAACTATGGTAACACATACCTTGTTTTCCAGGTGCATCTGAAACCCCACTTTAACTACAGCCCAGCCACAGACAACCTGATCCCCTGTAAGGAGGCTGGCCTGGCCTTCTCTAAAGGAGATGTATTGCACATTGTCAACAGAGAGGACCCTAACTGGTGGCAGGTAGGTACTGCTGACCCCAGAACAGCCCTTAGCTGTGTGTTTTTCACCATAATCCACAGGTCCTCATGCCTTATTGATCAAATATATGGCTCTTCTACTACTTTCAGAGGAACGTTCTCTTAGACTCAGGGTTGAATGACTTTCCCACATCCACCCCGAGGCACTCGATCTGAAACAACTGGATGGAGAGATGCAGTGTAAGCAATATGGTAATAGGTCCGTGCTCCATCTTGCCTTCTGATTGGCTAGGTGGAACTTTTAATTAGGGATGCACGATATATCGGAATCGGACGATATTAGCTAAAAATGCCAACATCGGTATTGGCCCGATGTCTAGTTTAACGGCAATGTTAAAAACCGATGTCAAAGCTGACGTGCATACCTATATAACGTAGGTACATGACGTTATAACGCCACGTAAAATGTTGCGCTACATGTGCAACACAGCATTCCTAAACTAGCCCACAGTGTCTGCTGTGTGGATCGAGCAGTCAACAAGTCAAGTCATTTGAAAGAGTAAGAACATTTCAGCGAGACAACTCAAAGGTGAAATCCATTAAAGCCAAGATAATGGAATTCATTGCTCTTGACAATCAACCGTTCTCTGTCGTGGGTGATGTTGGTTTTCGCGACTGGTTGAGCACCGGTACACACTAACGCCACCAAGTGCGCTATTGTTCAGATGTTGCCCTACCGGAGTTACACAGTAATAGCTTCACGACATACTATGGAAAGCCGTTTGGGTCTTTGCATGTCAAAAAAGATACACGTCAAATAACACTATTTCACAATAACACAATTTAATGCGTTATCAATAATGTAAAATAACACAGTTCTATTGTAGAATGTTGTGTGTTCTGAATTTGCAAGCCAAGCACCACCACTACTTTTTTTCCCTTTAGCACCAACACTACTATCAGTAGCACTGTCAAAGCTGTACAAAACAGTCTGCAAACACCAGTCACGAACGATGTGTTTACAATACCGCGTTGGTAATAAACATTATTTGTTCAACCGCAACTTCTGGGGTAGCTAGCTTTAGCTTGGTACCTCGCTAGCACCAATACAACCAGCCTGAAAACAATGACCGGTAGAACCTGCAGTCATTTTCACTATTCTTAGCAATGATTTAGGAATCCTTGTGAGTCAGTATTAGCTAGGTAGCCACTTGTTGTTCGCCTATTGAAATTTAACATCAGTTCATTAAGATAAATAGCTAGCCAGCTACTTAACCTTGTTGACCAAAGCTAATGTTATAAGCAGCCAGCTAGCTTCATCTGGCTAGTGAGTTTCAACGTGCCCGGGTTATGTGTTGTTAAGCTAGCCGCAATAAGGGTTAGGCACAATACAGGGATTCGCGGTTTGCCTTCAAAATAAAAGTACCTCTTTGAAAGTGATGCAGAAGGTTACAATTGGTGGAATCATGCCATATTTAGACTAGATCATGTTAAACAAGGTTGGAATGTGAAGCAATGAAATGGGGTATTAGTCTACTCAGTGACACTCACAGAACACAACTGTGAAGAGTTTATGTAAATATTAGCGTTGTAGCTCTTATCGCGGGACTGTGACTGTGTGAAATCACCTCCACAGTCAGCCTATTGTGTGTGTGTTGACATTCATATTGCACTGTACAGTTTTACCTAAGGATTGGGGATCAATGAAATGGGGTATCAGTCTACTCAATACCCAATATATTTTTTCCCAATGTCCTCCTCAGTTATCAGACTCCAAAACATCTACGCAGTATAGGTTGACAATAAATGTGGCTCAATTCAGTTGTTTCAGAGTCCTGCAATAAGAGCTACAATGCTAATGTTCTCTGGGTGTCACTGAGTAGACTGATACCCCATGTCATTGATCCACAATCCATAGGTAAGGCTGTACAGTGAAATATGTTTGCCCACAATGCAATTCTAAAGTATAATACATCCAGTGTGATTTCAAAAGCTTTTGTCAAATTAACAAATTGTCTTTTGTTGATTTTATATAACATTCCAACCTCGTTTAGCATGATCTATTAAACTATGCCATAATTATACTATTTGTATTCATTTGCTTCACTGTCAATGGCAAACTTTTATTTTGAAGTCTAACTGCAAAGTCCACTATTTTGTCTAATCTTTATTGTGGCTAGCTTCACATAGATGGGTCCGACCACCATTAATCAAATAAGAAGTGTCTGATAAATTAGGGTTATTTTAGATGATGACACCTAGCTATATAGTTAGCCAGGTAACTATAGCTACTGAAACAGATTATATGTTTTTGGGGAAGAACATTGTTTGCATCTATGAGCTAGCTAGCTGACTAGCACTGTAGGTACACAAGACAACTTTACTCCATTTGTGACTTTTAATTTACAAAAAATGAACTGATCCTTAAGAGTTAAGCAAGAGAAACAGGAAGTAGCATGTCTCTGACCTCACATCCTGTCCCTCAGGCAGTCAACATTGTGGGAGGAGCCACGGGACTGATCCCCAGTCAGTTCTTAGAGGAGAAGAGGAAGGCCTTTGTGAGGAGAGAATGGAGTGGATCAGGTACATTTCTGACTATGTAAAGTGACTTTGGGTGTTTTGAAAAGTGCTTAAAATGTAATTATTATTAGGCAGTTGGACTTCTTTACACCCGCCTATATAACTCAGAATATTGTCTGGTTCAACTGAGGTGAAATGGAATTGTAACACACATCTCTATACTCAACAAAGTGCTGACATCTACCCCAAAATCGTATCTTCTTCCCACCTGTTTGTGTCCTCGTGTGTGTCCCAAATGGATCCCTTTACCCTATATATTGAAAGTAGTGTACTATATACACACAGCCTCTATACATTACAGTTTATTTCTCAAATGATCACATTTGGCAGCAAACTGCCATGAAAGTATAGGCTGAATCCACACTCTAATAATTAACCCCCCCACCACTTCCCCACTACTTGTGTCCACAACTCAGACGTACTTAGGAAATATGTTTACTCTGGTGCCCTCTTGTGGTTCAGTGAACTTTTAATGTGTTTTGTTCCTCCCAGGCGTTCTCTGTGGGACACTAACAGGAAAGAAGAAGAAGAAGAAGATGATGTACCTGATGTCCAAGAATGCAGGTGAGTTCAGCAGCCATCAGACCTCTCTGATCCTGCTCTAAAGGACTTCAGTTCACCATGTGGCTGGTGTTATCTTCTTATGGCTGCAGCCCGACGTCGGTACACTTATGACAACAGCCACTTCAAGTGCAGGGCGCGAAATTCAAAAGATATTTTTTTTTAAATATTTAACTTTCACACATTAACAAGTCCAATACAGCAAATGAAAGGTACACATCTTGTGAATCCAGCCAACATGTCCGATTTTTGAAATGTTTTACAGCGAAAACAGCACGTATATTTATGTTAGCTCACCACCAAATACAAAAAAGGACAGACATTTTTCACAGCACAGGTAGCATGCACAAAGCCAACCTAACTAACCAAGAACCAACCAAACTAACCAACAAACAACTTCATCAGATGACAGTCTTATAACATGTTATTCAATAAATCTATGTTTTGTTCGAAAAATGTGCATATTTCAGGTATAAATCATAGTTTACATTGCAGCTACAATCAGAAATTGCACCGAAAGCAGCCAGAATAATTACAGACACCAACGTCAAATACCTAATTACTCATCACAAAACATTTCTGAAAAATACATAGTGTACAGCAAATGAAAGACAGGCATCTTGTGATTCCAGCCAATATTTCCGAATTATTAAGTGTTTTACAGCGAAAACACAATATAGCGTTATATTAGCTTACCACAATAGCCAGAAACACATGCCATTTCCCAGTAGCAAAAGGTTAGCGATCGTAACAAACAAGCAAAAGATATATAATTTTTGACTAACCTTGATATTCTTCATCAGATGACAGTCCTATAACATCAGGTTATACATACACTTATGTTTTGTTCGAAAATGTGCATATTTAGAGCTGAAATCAGTGGTTATACATTCTGCTAACGTAGCTACTATTTCCCACAACGTTCGGATATTTTTCTGACACTTTTTATGACACACATATTCTGACCAAATAGCTATTCATAAACATAACTAAAAAATACATGTTGTATAGGAAATGATAGATCCATTAGTTCTTAATGAAATCGCAGTGTTAGAATTCTAAAAAATAACTTCATTACGACATCCAGCTTCGGTATAGCTAGAGTACCCAAACGTTGGGCGCCGACGACTAGTTCACATGCACGACAGATATATGAAATAGCATCATAAAATGTTTCTTACTTTTGCTGATCTTTCATCAGAATGTTGGACAAGGGGTCCTTTGTCCAGAACAGTCGTTGTTTGGATTTAGAACGGCCACTTTCCCTCTCGATTTAGCAAGCGCACTAGCCAAGTGGCACGAATCGCTCCATCGTCAACAAAGTCAGAGAACGGAACACGGCAAAACTCCCGAAAAAATTTCAATAATCTGATTAAACTATATTGAAAAAACATACTTTACGATGATATGGTCACGTATCAAATAAAATCAAAGCCGGAGATAGTAGTCGCCTATAACGGCAGCTAAACAGAAGGCAAATCCAGGAACCACCTCGCGCTCTCCAGAGTACCGGAAATGGGGGACACGTCATACAAAGAGCTTGTATTCCACTTCAGACCAAGATAAACACAAAATTTCTTCTCTCACCGCCTCTTGACATCCAGGGGAAGGTGTATGACGTGCATGTATACTCATACGTTTCATGCCCATTTATAGGCAGGAAGTAGAACAGAGCATCGATTTCAGACTTTCCACTTCCTGGTCAGGAAGTTTGTGCCAAATGAGTTCTGTTTGACTCACAGATATAATTCAAACGGTTTTAGAAACTAGAGAGTGTTTTCTATCCAATAGTAATAATAATGTGCATATTGTACGAGCAAGAATTGAGTACGAGGCCGTTTGAAATGGGCACCTTTTATCTGGCTACTCAATACTGTCCCTGCAGCCCAAACAGGTTAAACTGATAACAGTAGCTCCAGCCATTAGACCTCTCTGATCCTGCTCTAAAGGACTTCAGTTCACCATGTGGCTGGTGTTATACTGATAACAGTATCTCCAGCCATCAGACCTCTCTGATCCTGCTCTAAAGGACTTCAGTTCACCATGTGGCTGGTGTTATACTGATAACAGTATCTCCAGCCATCAGACCTCTCTGATCCTGCTCTAAAGGACTTCAGTTCACCATGTGGCTGGTGTTATACTGATAACAGTAGCTCCAGCCATTAGACCTCTCTGATCCTGCTCTAAAGGACTTCAGTTCACCATGTGGCTGGTGTTATACTGATAACAGTATCTCCAGCCATCAGACCTCTCTGATCCTGCTCTAAAGGGCTTCAGTTCACCATGTGGGTGTTGCTATCAGTAACATGTTGTTGGCCAGAGCCATCTCCTAATGCATATCAAAGCAAAAAACAGCTGGATTATACCTCTGTCTCTCATTATTGGCAGCCATTCATTTAATATTTCAGTGATATAAAAGTGTACTACAGTATAGCCTAACTAGTAGGTAGGTTCATTTTCCATCTATTGTGGGCTCTACACTGAGTGTACAAAACATTAGGAACACCTGCTCTTTCCATGACAGACTGACCAGGTGTCACTTGTTAATCCATTTTAATCAGTGTAGATGAAGGGGAAGCAACTCAATAGTAGGAAGGTGTTCTTAATGTTTTGTAGAGTCAGTGTATATAACTGTAGTATAGATGACTGTATATAATACTGAACAAAAATATAAACGCAATAAATGTAAAGTGTTGGTCCCATGTTTCATGAGCTGAAATAAAAGATCCCAGAAATGTTCCATACACACAAAAAAACTATTTCTCTCAAATGTTATGCACAAATTTGTTTACATCCCTGTTAGTGAGCATTTCTCCTTTCTCAAGATAATCCATCCACCTGACAGTTGTGGCATATCAAGAAGCTGATTAAACAGCATGATCAGTACACAGGTGCACCTTGTGCTGGGGACAAAAGACCACTCTAAAATATTCAGTTTTGTCACACAACACAATGCCACAGATGTCTCCAGTTTTGAGGGAGTGTGCATTTGGCATTCTGACTGCAGGACTGTCCACCAGAGAATTTAATGTACATTTTTCTACCATAAGCCGCCTTCAACGTCGTTTTAGAGAATTTGTCAGTACGTTGAACCGGCCTCACAAACGCGGACCACGTGTAACCACGCCATCCTAGGACCTCCACATCCGGCTTCTTTACCTGCAGGATCGTCTGAGACCAGCTACCAGGACAGCTGATGAAACTGAGGATTATTTCTGTCTGTAATAAAGCCCTTTTTGTGGGGAAAAACTCATTCTGATTGGCTGGGCCTGGCTCCCCAGTGGGTGGACCTATGCCGAACCATGGCTGTGCCCCTGCCCAGTCATGTGAAATCCATAAATTAGGGTCTAATGAATTTATTTCAATTGACAGATTTCCTTATGTTAAACTAACTCAGTAAAATCGTTGAAATTGTTGTATGTTGTGTTTTTATATTTTTGTTCAGTAGTTATGTGTTAGTATTATTACTGAGCAAACTAAGCTGATGGTGGTAGCGTGTCTGTTGTCGTGACAACCAGAGTTTGACCGCCACGAGCTGCAGATCTACGAAGAGGTGGCCAAGATGCCTCCGTTCCAGAGGAAGACCCTGGTTCTGATTGGTGCTCAGGGAGTGGGCCGGCGCAGCCTGAAGAACAGACTGATCATCATCAACCCCCTGCTCTATGGAACCACCGTCCCCTGTGAGTTCCACCCCCCCCGTGTGTGTGTATCACCCCCCTGCTCTATGGAACCACCGTCCCCTGTGAGTTCCACTCCCCCGTGTGTGTATATCAACCCCCTGCTCTATGGAACCACCGTCCCCTGTGAGTTCCACTCCCCCGTGTGTGTATATGAACCACCGTCCCCTGTGAGTTCCACTCCCCCGTGTGTGTATATCAACCCCCTGCTCTGTTGAACCACCGTCCCGTGTGAGTTCCACTCCCCCGTGTGTGTATATGAACCACCGTCCCCTGTGAGTCGTCGTCGTCCCCCCCCCCCCATGTGTGTATATCAACCCCCTGCTCTGTTGAACCACCGTCCCCTGTGAGTCCCCCCCCCCCCCCCGTGTGTGTATATCAACCCCCTGCTTTGTTGAACCACCGTCCCCTGTGAGTCCCCGTCCCCCCGTCCCCGTCCGTGTGTGTATATCAACCCCCTGCTCTGTGAGTCCCCCCCCCCCCCCCCCCCGTGTGTGTGTATATCAACCCCCTGCTCTATGGAACCACCGTCCCGTGTGTGTGTATATCAGGGGTACTGCAGAAGACAAACTTCAGTCTCCTATGGATTAATGAGATTTTTCCTCACCCCCCTCTTTCTCTCCTCACCCCCCTTTTTCTCTCCTCACCCCTTTTTCTCTCCTCACCCCTTTTTCTCTCCTCACCCCTCCTGCATACCTCCCTCAATCTCCTTACCCCACCTCTCACTCTCTCCTCCTTACCTTCCACCATTTCCTCACCTCCCTCCAGTCACGTCTCGGCCTGCTCGGGAGGAGGAGAGAGACGGCCAGTCGTACTGCTTTGTGTCTCGGTCCCAGATGGAGGCAGACATTAAGGCCCGTTGCTACCTGGAGCATGGAGAGTACGATGGAAACCTCTACGGAACCAAGATGAATTCCATCCACGAGGTGGTGGACGCAGGACGTACCTGCATACTGGACGTTAACCCACAGGTAGGTCTGACACACAGTCAGGATTTATTCATTTTAAAGGCCCAGTGCCGTCAAAAATGGGATTCTCCTGTGTCTTTATATATGTTTCCGTACTTAGGTTGGAATAATACTGTAATGTGAACATTATGATCATGCCTTTTAGTGTAAGAGCTGATTGAAAAGACCGCCTGAAATTTCAGCTTGTTTTTGTGGGAGTTTTGGTCTGCCTGGTGACATCACCATGTGGAAAATTAGTTAATAGACCAATAAGAAACAGAGTTCCAAACCTCTCTACCAATAACAGCTAGTTTTTAGTTTTCCCCTCCCCATTCAGACCACTCAGACAGTCTTGGCTAAATTCTTTCTTGAGAAATTGCTTTTGCTAAGAAGCTATTTTTGTTTCTTTTTGACTATTTTGATTGAAAAAAATTAGGTCCCTTACTCTCATTAGTTACCCAGAAATGATTTGATATTGAGATAAAAACGGATGCATGGGTCTTAAGCAAAACCTGAATAAGCATGATTACATGATGGGTCGTGTGTGTGTGTGTGTGTGTGTGTGTGTGTGTGTGTGTGTGTGTGTGTTGATGGGTCGTGTGTGTGTGTGTGTTGATGGGTCGTGTGTGTGTGTGTGTTGATGGGTCGTGTGTGTGTGTGTGTTGATGGGTCGTGTGTGTGTGTGTGTTGATGGGTCGTGTGTGTGTGTGTTGATGGGTCGTGTGTGTGTGTGTTGATGGGTCGTGTGTGTGTGTGTTGATGGGTCGTGTGTGTGTGTGTTGATGGGTCGTGTATGTGTGTGTTGATGGGTCGTGTGTGTGTGTGTGTTGATGGGTCGTGTGTGTGTGTGTTGATGGGTCGTGTGTGTGTGTGTGTTGATGGGTCGTGTATGTGTGTGTTGATGGGTCGTGTGTGTGTTGATGGGTCGTGTGTGTTGATGGGTCGTGTGTGTGTGTCGTCAGGCGCTGAAGCAGCTGAAGACAGCAGAGTTCATGCCGTTTGTAGTGTTTGTTGCTGCTCCAGAACTGGACACACTAAGAGCTATGCACAAAGCCGTGGTGGACGCTGGACTCACCACCAAACTGCTCACGGTCAGTCTCTGGATGTTGCTGGATCTGTGCACAATTCTGTGTTGTAGTTATTCAGAAGAAATCACTGATGGAAACCTCTCTCTCCCCCCCTCCCTCCCTCTCTCTCTCTCCTCCCTCTCTCTCCCCTCCCTCCCTCTCTCTCTCTCTCTCTCTCTCTCTCTCCCCTCCCTCTCTCTCTCTCTGTCTCTCTCTGTCTCTCTCTCCCCTCCCTCTCTCTCTCTCCCCTCCCTCTCTCTCTCTCTCGCTCTCTCCCTCTCTCCTCCCTCTCTCTCTCGCTCTCTCCCCTCCCTCTCTCTCTCTCCCCCCTTCTCTTCTGCTCTCCCTCTCTCCCCTCCCTCTCTCTCTCTCCCCCCTTCTCTTCTGCTCTCCCTCTCTCCCCTCCCTCTCTCTCTCTCCCCCCTTCTCTTCTGCTCTCCCTCTCTCCCCCCTTCTCTTCTGCTCTCCCCCCTTTTCTTCTTTTCTGCTCTCTCTCTCCCCCCTCACCCTCTCCCTCTCTCTCTCAGGAGACAGATCTGAAGAAGACGGTGGATGAGAGCGCCAGGATCCGCCGGGTCTACAGCCACTACTTTGACCTGACCATCGTTAACGACAACCTGGACAAGGCCTTTGAGCAGCTGCAGGTGGCCGTGGAGCAGCTGTGTTCTGAGCCCCAGTGGGTCCCCATCAGCTGGGTGTACTGAGAGACACCGGTCCTGTCCTCTCACCTGCTGCCCTGCCTGGTTAGACTGCTCCCTACTGGGCTGGAGGACACGCCGCCCGCTGCTGGGCCCAGGAGTACATGGAGACTAGGAAGAGGTTGTCCCTAACCACCACGGTTGGGGTCAATTCCATTTCAATTCAGTTAATTCAGGAAGTAGACTGAAACTACAATTCCACATTTTTCCCATTGAGGAAAAGTGGAATGTCAGTGAACTTCCTAAATTGACTGAATTGAAATGGAATTGACCCCTACAGGGATGTGAGAGCTGAGGACCCATTGAGACTTATTATGTATGTATGGGACTTTACCATGCAGCCCCGCCGAGCCTAGCCCCACCCCACCTAGCCTCACCTAGCCTAGCCCCACCCTGCCTAGCCTCACCCCGCCTAGCCTATCCCCACCTAGCCCCACCCTGCCTAGCCTAACCCCACCCCACCTAGCCCCGCCTAGCCCCACCCCGCCGAGCCTATACCCGCCTAGCCCCACCATGCCTAGCCTATCCCCGCCTATCCCCACCCTGCCTAGCCTCACCTAGCCCAGCCCCACCTAGCCTCACCTAGCCCAGCCCCACCCTGCCTAGCCTCACCTAGCCCAGCCCCACCCTGCCTAGCCCCTCCAGGCTCAGTCTGCTCTGCACCACAGGCCCCATCTGTACACTATGCAACACTCTGGATATGTCCCAAATAGCACTCTATTCCCTATGTAGTGCACTACTTCTGACCAGCACTACATAGGGAGTAGGGAGCCATTCGGAATAGAACCAATGTTCACAATACACAGGAAGTACTTTATTTATTGAACATTCTAACTTTAACTTGACTACCTTTCTGTACATATGGATATGGAACGAGAAACAAAATCATGGAGTTGAGGATATTTAAAAAATATTTAATGTTTTATTTTATCACTGTTGGTTGCTCACAACTACTACAATATTTATCATAACGTTTAGAACAATAATACAGGAGTATTTATTCTGAAAGCAGATGCGAGGAGGGCTTGCTTTGTGACGATGAGGATACCTCAGTGTGTTAACTCTTCTGTTTACATTTCATACAGTACTTCATCTCCTGGCCTTTGCGTCCCAAATGGCACCCTATTCCTTAGGGCTCCAGTGAAAGTAGTGCCCTATCAGCCCTGGTCAAAAGTAGTGCACTACGTAGGGAATAGGGTGCCATTTGGGACGCACACATGGTCTCACGTCGTCGTCTCACGTCGTCGTCGTCTCACGTCGTCTCTGAACCCTCCATGTAGAATAACAGCCATGTTCTCTCTTTAAGGCAGACTAAGGGCTGAGAGACAGAAATGGTAATATCACACCACATCTGTGAGATAAAGGTCTTTGTTGCTGTTTCTTGGATGAGACAATAATGTAGGCTAATACAATTTCCCCCCCCCCCCCCTTGTTACGTGGCTTTCTTTGTTACGAGATTGTGAATGGTTTCATTAAAGGTCGACTCAGCGAGATGACGTTGCGTGCACAAAGTTAAGACGTAGTGGATCCATTTCCTCGACACCTAGGGAGCGTTGAAGGGCGAGGTTAAACTACTCCGCTGTTTTGGGCCCGTAGCTACCACGTTGTAGCAGTGTGAAGTGCACATGCGCAGATACTTTGTGTGACTGTATGAGAGCATAGTCTTGCATCTTGCTCATCTCTATATCTTCGTTGCAACGCCATCTCGAGGAGTCTACTTTTAACTCCATTGTATTGTCAGCGGACGGTCTACCAGTTGGGTCAGTACTCTGTCAGCCCGGTCTGTATGGTGCTGTGTTTTATGTTGGAGTAATATTTCCAGGATACTCGTCTGGACCTTGACAGCGTACTGCATCTCAGAGAACCATCCCTTTTTGATGTGATATTACTGAAACTTAACTGTTTTTTAACCAATTGACATATCTACTTAAAAGTTATATATTTTACAATTTCAACAGAGCAAACATTTGTATTTTCAGATGTGTCAAATAAAATAACTTTTTTTTTTTTTTTTTTTTTTACATCTTGAACTTATCTCAGGTAATATTTATCATATCCGGAGTGTGTAAAAAATGTGACTTAGTTTGTTTCACAGAAGGGTAAATTTGTTTATTAAAAAAAGAGAAAAGAATATTTCAAAGGTAGAAATGTCTCCATGTTAGTCAATGGAAACAACCATTTGGCTTCGATCCCTAAATGTCAGTAGTTACAGTGCCTTCAGGAAGCATCCACAACCCTCAACTTTTCACACATTTTGTTGTTACAGCCTGAATTGTTTTATTGATTTACATTTAGATTTTTTATCACTGGCCTGCACATAACACCCCATAATGTCAAAGTGGAATTGTTTATTTTTACAAAGTAACTAAAAGCTGAAATGTCTTGAGTCGATAAGAATTCAACCCCTTTATGGCAAGCCTACCAAGACAGTGGCCAAGTTACAGTTTTAACTTAAATCTATGGCAAGACCTGAAAATGGTGGTCTAGCAATGATTAACAGCCAATTTGACAGAGCTTGAAGAATTTAGAAAATAATGTTGCACTATCCATGTGTGGAAAGTGCTTAGACTTACACCTGTAATCACTGTCAAAGGTGCTTCTACAAAATAGTGACTCGGGTGTGAAAACTCATGTAAATGATATTTCTGTATTTCATTTTGTCAATTTGAAAACATTTTTGAACATGTTTTCACTTTTATTACAGGGTATTTGTGTCTAGATGGGTGAGGGGGAAAAACATCAGGCTATAAAAAAAAATATGGAATAAGTCGATGGGTATAAATACTTACTGAAGACCATCTCTATACTGAACAAAACTATAAAACGCAACATGTCAAGTTTTGGTCCCATGTTTCATGAGCTGAAATAAAAGATCCCAGAAATGTTCCATACGCACAAAAAGTTTCTCAAATTATGTGCGCACATTTGTTAACATCCTTGTTAGTGAGCATTTCTCCTTTTGCCAATTTAATCCATCCATCTGACAGGAGTGGCATATCAAGAAACTCATTAAAAACAGCATGATCATTACACAGGTGCACCTTGTGTTCAAGTTTTGAGGGAGAGTGCAATTGGCATGCTGACTGCAGGAATGTCCAACAGCGCTTTCGCCAGATAATTCAATGTTTATTTCTCCACCATAAGCTGCTTTCAAAGTCGTTTTAGAGAATTTGGCAGTACGTTCAACCGGCCTCACAACTGCGGACCACGTGTAACCACGCCATCCCAGGACCTCCACATCCGGCTTCTTCACCTGCGGGATCGTCTGAGACCAGCCACCCGAACAGCTGATGAAACTGTAGGTTTGCACAACTGAATAATTTCTGCACAAACTGTCAGAAACCGTCTCGGGGAAGCTCATCTGCGTGCTCGTCATCCTCACCAGACTTAACCTCACTGCAGTTTGGCGTCGTGACTGACTTCAGTGGGCAAATACTCACCTTCTATGGCCACTGGGACGCTGGAGAAGTGTATGGATTTGTGTGGGTGAGTGGTTTGCTCATGTCAACGTTGTATACAGAGTGGCCCATGGTGGTGGGGTTATGGTATGGGCAGGCATATGATACAGACAACTACCACAATTGCATTTTATCAATGGCAATTTGAATGCACAGAGATGCAGTGACAAGATCCTGAGGCCCATTGTTGTGCCATTCATCTGCCGCAATCACCTCTTGTTTCAGCATAATGCACGGCCCCATATCCCAAGGATCTGTACACAATTCCTGGAAGCTGAAAATGTCCCAGTTCTTCCATGGCCTGCATACTCACCAGACATGTCACCCATTGAGCATGTTTGGAATGCTCTGGGTCAACGTGTAAGACAGTGTGTTCCAGTTCCCGCCAATTTCCAGCAACTTCACACAGCCATTGAAGAGAAGTGGGACAACATTCCACAATCAACAGCCTGATCAACTCTACTTTTAAAGGTATGTGACCAACAGATGCATATCTGTATTCCCAGTCGTGAAATTCATAGATTAGGTCCTAATGAATTTATTTAAATTGAACGATTTCCTTATATGAACTAACTCGGTAAAATCTTTGAAATTGTTTATATTTTTGTTCAGCGTAGCTTTGCTGGAGGCCATTTTCCCTGAAAAGCCTCATAACTGATGTTTAGTCCATACCGTACCATGTTACCAGACCCCCCGTTTTCCTCCAAACTACTCTTTACTTTTCTAAAGCCAGTAGAGTCGACCAACTGTCCAATCATTGCCATTTCTACATTTAAATGTACTGTAGGTCATTTAGCCGACACTTATCTAGAGTGACCTGAATATATGGCGTGGTAAACACCAGTAAAGTGTAAAGGAAAATCCTAACACTGCTGCTCATGCTCCCAGGTGATTTTCTAACATTTCGACCCTGGGAGCGTGAGCAGCGGTGGGCAGCGTTTTCCAGGAGGTTTGCCTACAACTCCAGTGAGCAGCGGTGGGCAGCGTTTTCCAGGAGGTTTGCCTACAACTCCAGTGAGCAGCGGTGGGCAGCGTTTTCCAGGAGGTTTGCCTACAACTCCAGTGAGCAGCGGTGGGCAGCGTTGTCCAGGAGGTTTGCCTACAACTCCAGTGAGCAGCGGTGGGCAGCGTTGTCCAGGAGGTTTGCCTACAACTCCAGTGAGCAGCGGTGGGCAGCGTTGTCCAGGAGGTTTGCCTACAACTCCAGTGAGCAGCGTTGTCCAGGAGGTTTGCCTACAACTCCAGTGAGCAGCGGTGGGCAGCGTTTTCCAGGAGGTTTGCCTACAACTCCAGTGAGCAGCGGTGGGCAGCGTTTTCCAGGAGGTTTGCCTACAACTCCAGGAAAGGAAAGTACCTGGATGTCTGTATGTTCTCCAGCTGTTGTAGATGGAGAAACATCAGTATAATAAAAATGGTGTAAAGTTTTAGTATCCTGACAGAAAAAGAGCAGAATGAAATGAGGACCGTCCTTGTAACTTGCCATGCAGGAGAAAAGATCCATGGAAAAGGGTAAACAAAGAACTATTCAGTCTGTATCACTGAAGAGTTACAGATCGCACAGTAGAAATTAAGAGAATGTACCTGATTTTAAGCCGACATTCAGAGATTACCGTGAATGTGTTCTCTGCTAAAGCAGGAACATTGCCTTTAAATTTAACACGCTGGAACGCTGAACTTTTGCGATACGGATTGAATAAATCCCTTAATGCTCCCAATTCTGAGGAGTAGTTTTAGGCCAGGATCCAAGATACGTGTAATGCACTGCTCTATAATAACATGACTTTTAAAAGGTAATTTTACGCTTGATGCACCTTTTGCCGTGAATGCAAATCTCCACAAACAAAAACATGCCTTTAAAAGGATCATTGTCAGCTGTCCAGTGCACTACTCTATAACGCGCCTTGGAAAACACTCAACAGTTCTTGGATGTAGTCTTAATACTGATCTTGTAAGGTTATATCACTCCTATTGGCCATGACAACGTCATCCGGTAATAGTGCCTTCAGAAAGTCTTCACACCCCTTGACTTTTCACATTTTGTTACAACCTGATTTTAAAATGGATTACATTGAGATTCTATGCCACTGATCTACATACAATACCCCATAATGTCACAGTGGAATTGTTTTTCCAAATGTTTACAAAGGAATTAAAAATAACCTGGTTATGACAAGCCTAAAGTTCAGGAGTAAAATCACAAGTTGCATGGACTGTGTGCAATAAGTGTTTAATATTATTTTTGAATGACTACCCCACACATACAGTTAACTGTAAGGTCCCTCAGTCGAGCAGTGAATTTCAAGCACAGGTTCAACAAAGACCAATGAGGCTTTCCAATGGTTCGCAAAGAAGGGCACCTATTGGTAGATGGGTAAAAAAAAAAGCAGACATTGAATATCCCTTTGAGCATGGTGAAGTTATTCATTACACTTTGGATGGTGTGTCAATACACCCAGTCGCTACAAAGATACAGGCGCCCTTCCTAACTCAGTTGCCGGAGAGGAAGGAAACCGCTCCTCCTTCTCTTACTCAGTCTCTCTCCTTACACTAAAGAGGCCAGGCCTTTCACAGTGATACTCATGACTAGAGGAAGGTATCCAGGCTGGTCCTTCATCTCTGTCCTCAGTGTGTCCTCTTCTCTCTTCAGTGTAACTTTAGAGTGACCAAAGAGACTCTCTGTCCTCCCAAACACCTCCTCCTCAGTCAGAACAGCCAGACCTGCATCTCTCAGAGAGAGGGTCTCCCCACTCCCTGCTGCCACATGCTGCACCTGGAGGACAAGCAGCACAGGAATATGATTATATACTGCGATGTCATGTCTGTAAGATGCAATGACAATTTCAAAATGGAGAATGAAGTATTGTAATAATAATTTGGGGGTGTTTATATTTGTCCTGTTACACAGTGTGTAATGGAAAGGTGTTTGTTGCATATCCCAACACCCACAGTGGGGTCACGGCCAGGTCACTGGCCCAACGCTCTAACTGCAAGGCTACCTGCCGCCCTTAATCTATTCCAAACAACTATTGGATCAATTGAACCTTTATTTAGCTTAGCCAAGTGGTGAACAGGTCACACAGTACAAAAGTAAGACTTTTTACCAGGCTAAGTGTAACAAAAGGGGAAGTGTGAACTCACCAGGATCTGCAGGGCCTGTAAGACTGGAGGACTGCAACACGATCCTAACACAGAGAGACCCTCATCTGTCATTCCTGAGGAATAAAGATTCACAGATGGTGTAAAACAGGAAGTGGGTTTCAGGGCATTGTGGGGACTGAGAAAATAAAATGTTCATGAAGTGAGATGCCAGTTTTCCTGATAAATGCAACTGCTAGAGACTGTTGTGATAGTGAACTGAACTGGCACTTAATATTCAACTAGTCAACTAATATTCACTGCTCAGTGTCTCACCATCCATGGCACTGATAATGGGATGAGTGGCACTGAGGAGGGAGGGTGTCTGGCTGGAATCACTGAGTAGGGAGGGTGTCGGGCTGGAGTCGGAATGCTCTAGAAGGTCCAGTATGGCCTGGACTGTCTGCATCTGAGACGCTTCCTTAACCTCACCCAGGTCAGCTATCTTACCTGTGCACATCTGGTCCAGCTGTGAGAAGAGACATTATTAGAAAGAATAGGTGAGATGTGTGGTTTGTTCTTTCCTGCTAAACTTAGTTGAATGTACTGACTGTAAGTCTCTCTGGATAAGAGTGTCTGGTAAATGACTCGTATGGTAACACAAGAGTGAAGGTTAGAGACAAGATATTTAGGATACTATGGTAGACTATAATGATGACAGAGAGGATGTGATGAGAAGTTAGTATGTTCAGCATTTTGAAGGTTAGAGACAGAAGATATTTAGGATACTATGGTAGACTATAATGATGAGACCGAACGTAATGAGAAGTTAGTATGTTCAGCATTTTCAGAAAGCTGATGATTCATGTCCAGTAATCCGCTCATAATAAAGTGTGTCTAACTAGGACTGTGTGTGTGTTTGGGCCCAGTTTCTGTACGTCCCACTCACCACACTCTCCAGCACACTGACTGCCTCTCTGTCCTCCATGGTTGTCTTGAGGAGCTGGAGCAGGGAGGAACGTGTGGCTGCTGGCAGGACTGACAGCTGCTGGAAATGACCACTCAGTTTCTCCAGTTCTATAAACACACAAACAACAAACACTTTGCATCTAGCAGAAGTTTGACTCAGCTGCCACCGTATCACAGAGATTTCACAACCACAAAACTATGTACGATTTATTCTGCAACCACAATGGGACATAAATAATGTATGAATTTATTTTTAAAAATGAATTGTTAGAGAAAAGATAGTGATCTCTCCAAGGCAGTGCTATCCTTTAACCTTTTACATGAAGACACATGATCCTCCTTATGAGCTCGTTTGTTGATATTACCTATTTATCTAGGCAAGAAAGTTAAGAACAAATTCTTATTTATAACAACCTAGGAACAGTGGGTTAACTGCCTTGTTCAGGGGCAGAATAACAGATTTTTACCTTGTCAGCTCAGGATTCGATCTAGCAACCTTTCGGTTACTGGCCCAACGCTCTAACCACTAGGCTACCTGCCGCCCCTACACAAACAACCTCTGGACCTTCATGGTCCTACGGTAGGATTCGCTAGACATTGGCCCTGTACACACTCATGTTGTATGTACAATGCATTTGGCACAAGCTTATCTGGACAAAAATAATTACACAAGCGTTGTGGACTGTGGAGCCACGGTACAATGATTGAGTAAACATTTCTGTGCAGACAATTTATCACAAAAAGAACAGTTGTATCACAACAACCATTGTGTTAAATGTGTTGTAAATCAGTTCTACAACCTGAGTGTGACAGGGTCATTAAGAGTTTCACATAAAGAACAACATGTAACATTCAGTATATGTCTATCACTAGACCAGGGACGGGGAACTTTGATGGGGGTTGGGGCCACAAAAAATATGAACTCATCCTGAGGGGCCGCAGTGTCTCGCGGGTCTGCCTGCCCACATCCATTCCCACACATGCATTCAGATTTTACCCTAAGCAACAATGTTTTTAATATGATATCTGAGTGAGAGCGACTAACCAAATCAATGGGGGTGCTTCTACACCTGCATTGCTTGCTGTTTGGGGTTTTAGGCTGGATTTCTGTACAGCACTTTGTGACATCAGCTGATGTCACAAAGTTTAGACAGCTGGCTAGACTAACTTAGCAATCTAAAAACTGTTGATCCACAACCAAATGTTGAAACGGCACCTTGTGTATTCTACTATTCTAACTCTCAACAGTAAGTTGAGACCCCGACTGAGTTCCCCTGCCAGAAATCTAATGATAATAATAATAACAACAATTTAAATTGGTACGTGGGCCTACTAAAGGAGGGGAACTTCCATTAGTCTCATTACCTCTCTGAAAGCAGCTCTTCTTTAGGGTGTCATCGTGAGCGCCAGACACCCCCACTAAGCTCTTCTTAACGGGCCCATCCACCTCAAACCCCCCAAGAGTGTCGGACATTAGGCACAGCTCTGAGGGCAAGAGTGTGGGACATTAGGCACAGCTCTGAGGACAAGAGTGTGGGACGTTAGGCACAGCTCTGAGGACAAGAGTGTGGGACATTAGGCACAGCTCTGAGGACAAGAGTGTGGGACATTAGGCGCAGCTCTGAGGACAAGAGTGTAGGACATTAGGCACAGCTCTGAGGACAAGAGTGTGGGACATTAGGCACAGCTCTGAGGACAAGAGTGTGGGACATTAGGCACAGCTCTGAGGACAAGAGTGTGGGACATTAGGCACAGCTCTGAGGACAAGAGTGTGGGACGTTAGGCGCAGCTCTGAGGACAAGAGTGTGGGACATTAGGCACAGCTCTGAGGACAAGAGTGTGGGACATTAGGCACAGCTGAGGACAAGAGTGTGGGACATTAGGCGCAGCTCTGAGGACAAGAGTGTGGGACATTAGGCGCAGCTCTGAGGACAAGAGTGTAGGACATTAGGCACAGCTCTGAGGACAAGAGTGTGGGACATTAGGCACAGCTCTGAGGACAAGAGTGTGGGACATTAGGCACAGCTCTGAGGACAAGATTGTGGGACATTGGGCACAGATCTGAGGACAAGAGTGTAGGACATTAGGCACAGCTCTGAGAAACAAGACAGCAGTATGAACCTATTAATACAGACACACATTCAAATACATTGGACATACAGTGCTGAACATTAACAGAGACCATGTACTTAATAAGTATCTGTAATATACAACCTACATAGTCTGATTATGGGTCCAGGTGAGGGTTTTTCATTCCCACTACAGTTTAAAACATTTGTTTTCACCGGAGAAACTGGAAAATAAAGGCTCCCTCACCATAGTGTCCATTGAGTTTGATCTGCAGCTCTATAATGGAGTAAGCGATGACAGTATGGGCAGGAATCTCCAGAAATACGTTGCTGTCTTTGTGCAGACTGCTGTTCTCCTTCACAGACACCTGTGGACAGCGGTGTAAAGTACTACTTCAGTCATTTTGGGGGGTATCTGTACTCTACTATTCATATTTTGCAAACTTTTACTTTACTACATTCCTAAATAAAATAATGTACTTTTTACTCCATACATTTTCCCAACACTCAAAAGTACTCGCTACATTTTGAATGGTCCAATTCACACATTTATCAAGAGATCATCCCTGGTCATCCTACTGCCTCTGATCTAACAGACTCACTAAACAGAGATCGTCCCTGGTCATCCTACTGCCTCTGATCTGATAGACTCACTAAACAGAGATCGTCCCTGGTCATCCTACTGCCCCTGATCCGACGGACTCACTAAACAGAGATCGTCCCTGGTTATCCCTACTGCCTCTGATCTGACGGACTCACTAAACAGAGATCGTCCCTGGTCATCCTACTGCCTCTGGTCTGACGGACTCACTAAACACAAATGCTTCATTTGTAAATTATTTCTGAGTGTTGCAGTGTGCCCCTGGCTATCCGTAAATTAAATAAAACATGAAAATGGAACCATCTGGTTTGCTTAATATAAGGAATTTTAAATAATTTATACTTTTACTTCTTAAGTATATTTGAGCAATTACATTTACTTTGATACTTAAGTATATTTAAAACCAAATACTTTTAGACTTTTACTCAAGTACTATTTTACTGGGTGACTTTCACTTTTACTTGAGTCATTTTCTTTCAAACCAGTCAAGGGAAGTGAACAAGTGCACATGAGGGATAATTGGGATATAGAATAAGAGCCTAACATGACAAGGCAGTGTTAATAAATCCTGATCAGCCATTCATATGACTGATATACTGTAGTAGTCTATCCACGCTTCACTACTCATTTCACTCCACATACATTAAAAACCATTCATCTGTGGCCTTGCTGGTCCAGCAGTAATGCTGCAGCCTCCAGCACACATAGGCCTATCTGCAGTGTTGTCATAGGTCCAATCCAGCCTGCTGCCCTTTGAGGCAACCTCTTCCCTAAGTTCCCTGCTTAAAGATTAATCTATACAGGGTAAACTACATGGTTAACTTCAACACTAGTAATATACAATATCCAAGCCTAACAATAGTTAAATAAAGGTTCAATTAAAATGTCAAATAAAACAAATGTATAAATCATACAACTCTCTCCATCTACCTGGGTACTCTTGGGCCCACAGAAGGTCAGCAGCTCCCCCAACTGCCCCCCCTGCTGGACCTCCTCTATGACCGAACACGGCTGGGTCGTCACAATCCTCTCCTTCACCACCGCAAACACCTCCCTGGTCTTCTCACGGGTCTGCTGGATCAGACAGTGGGACATGTCCAAAAGCCTGCAGGAGAGACAAATCAGAGAGTTGTCCTTTGATGAGGTCAAAGTTATGTTTCTTGGATGATTATAAAGTAGCTTGGAGAAATCCAGTCTGTTCGTGCCAACATTCCACTCCTCATTGTGCCAAACATGTCAAGCAGTGGCAAGGAATGTAATGTTAGCACAGACAGACTGGATTTCTCCAGGCTACGCGGAAAGCTGTGTTCAGCTTCATTAATACATTTACTGGTATTATAAATCTATTTTTCTTTTTTAATTATAGCATACATATGATGTTGGGCAGTCAGAATACAGTCCGCCCATATGGTGTTGGGTAGTTAGAATACAGTCAGCCCATATGGGTAGTTAGAATACGGTCAGCCCATATGGGTAGTTAGAATACAGTCAGCCCATATGGTGTTGGGTAGTTAGAATACAGTCAGCCCATATGGTGTTGGGTAGTTAGAATACAGTCAGCCCATATGGTGTTGGGTAGTTAGAATACAGTCAGCCCATATGGTGTTGGTAGTTAGAATACAGTCAGCCCATATGGTGTTGGGTAATTATAATACAGTCAACCCATATGGTGTTGGGTAGTTATAATACAGTCGGCCCATATGGGTAGTTAGAATACACTCCTCCCATATGGTGTTGGGTAGTTATAATACAGCCAGCCCATATGGTGTTGGGTAGTTAGAATACAGTCAGCCCATATGGTGTTGGTAGTTAGAATACAGTCAGCCCATATGGGCAGTTAGAATACAGTCAGTGCATACAGTTAGCAAAGAAGAAACATTGATCATGAGGAAAGATGCCGTGATATACAGTGCATTCGGAAAGTATTCAGACCCCTTGACTTTTTCCACATTTCGTTACGTTACAGCCTTGTTCTAAAATGTATTAAATTGTTTCCCCCTCGTAAATCTACACATAACACCCCATAATGACAAAGCAAAAACAGTTGTTTTTTAAATAGCAAATTTATAAAACATTAAAAACTGAAAAAAATCACATTTATAGAAGTATTCAGACCCTTTACTCAGTACTTTGTTGAAGCACTTTTGGCAGCGATTACAGCCTAGAGTCTTCTTGGGTATGACGCTGCAAGCCTGGCACACCTGTATTTGTAGAGTTTCTCCCATTCTTCTCTGCAGATCCTCTCAAGCTCTGTCAGGTTGGATGGGGAGCGTCGCTACACAGCTATTTTCAGGTCTCTCCAGAGATTGGGTTCAAGTCCGGGCTCTGGCTGGGCCACTCAAGGACATTCAGAGACTTGTCCCGAAGCCACTCCTGCGTTGTCTTGGCTGTGTGCTTAGGGTTGTTGTCCTGTTGGATGTTGAACCTTCGCCCCAGTCTGAGGTCCTGAGCACTCTAGAGCAGGTTTCCATCAAGGATCTCTCTGGACTTTGCTCCATTCATCTTTCCCTCGATCCCGACTAGTTTCCCAGTCCCTGCCACTGAAAAACATCCTCACAGCATGATGCCGCCACCTCCATGCTTCACTGTAGGGATGGTACCTGGTTTATTCCAAACGTGACGCTTGGCATTCAGGCCAAAGAGTTCAATCTTGGTTGTAGCATCATACCCAAGACTCTAGGCTGTAATCGTTGCCAAACGTGCTTCAACAAAGTACTGAGTAAAGGGTCTGAATACTTATGTAAATGTAATATTTCAGTTTTTTTTTTTATTAGCAAACAAAACTAAAAACCTGTTTTTGCTTTGTCATTATGGGGTATTGTGTGTAGATTGATGAGAGAAAAAAAAACAATTTAATCAATAAGGCTGTAACGTTACATTTTTTGGGGAAAAAGTAAAGGGGTCTGAATACTTTCCGAATGCACCGTATATAAGGAATAGGCTGCTATTTGGGATGCAGCCTGTGTGTTTTCCTTTCACTAACCACTGACTCTACTGTAGGAACAGGTGAACTGAGTGTACCCTGGGGTTACTGTAGGAACAGGGGAACTGAGTGTAACCTGGGGTTACTGTAGGAACAGGTGAACTAAGTGTAACCTGGGGTTAAATGTACATACAGGTGAACTGAGTGTAACCTGGGGTTAAATGTACGTACAGGTGAACTAAGTGTAACCTGGGGTTAATGTACATACAGGTGAACTAAGTGTAACCTGGGGTTAATGTACATACAGGTGAACTGAGTGTAACCTGGGGTTACTGTATGTACAGGTGAACTGAGTGTAACCTGGGGTTAAATGTATGTACAGGTGAACTAAGTGTAACCTGGGGTTAATGTACATACAGGTGAACTGAGTGTAACCTGGGGTTAAATGTATGTACAGATGAACTGAGTGTAACCTGGGGTTAAATGTATGTACAGGTGAACTGAGTGTAACCTGGGGTTACTGTATGTACAGGTGAACTGAGTGTAACTTGGGGTTACTGTAGGAACAGGGGAACTGAGTGTAACCTGGGGTTACTGTAGGTACAGGTGAACTGAGTGTAACCTGGGGTTACTGTAGGAACAGGTGAACTAAGTGTAACCTGGGGTTAAATGTACATACAGGTGAACTGAGTGTAACCTGGGGTTAAATGTACGTACAGGTGAACTAAGTGTAACCTGGGGTTAATGTACATACAGGTGAACTAAGTGTAACCTGGGGTTAATGTACATACAGGTGAACTGAGTGTAACCTGGGGTTACTGTATGTACAGGTGAACTGAGTGTAACCTGGGGTTAAATGTATGTACAGGTGAACTAAGTGTAACCTGGGGTTAATGTACATACAGGTGAACTGAGTGTAACCTGGGGTTAAATGTATGTACAGATGAACTGAGTGTAACCTGGGGTTAAATGTATGTACAGGTGAACTGAGTGTAACCTGGGGTTACTGTAGGTACAGGTGAACTGAGTGTAACCTGGGGTTAAATGTATGTACAGGTGAACTGAGTGTAACCTGGGGTTACTGTAGGTACAGGTGAACTGAGTGTAACCTGGGGTTACTGTACATACAGGTGAACTGAGTGTAACCTGGGGTTAATGTACATACAGGTGAACTGAGTGTAACCTGGGGTTAATGTACATACAGGTGAACTGAGTGTAACCTGGGGTTACTGTACATACAGGTGAACTGAGTGTAACCTGGGGTTACTGTACATACAGGTGAACTGAGTGTAACCTGGGGTTAATGTACATACAGGTGAACTGAGTGTAACCTGGGGTTACTGTACATACAGGTGAACTGAGTGTAACCTGGGGTTACTGTACATACAGGTGAACTGAGTGTAACCTGTGGTTACTGTACATACAGGTGAACTGAGTGTAACCTGTGGTTACTGTACATACAGGTGAACTGAGTGTAACCTGGGGTTACTGTAGGAACAGGTGAACTGAGTGTAACCTGGGGTTACTGTACATACAGGTGAACTGAGTGTAACCTGGGGTTACTGTAGGTACAGGTGAACTGAGTGTAACCTGGGGTTACTGTACATACAGGTGAACTGAGTGTAACCTGGGGTTACTGTACATACAGGTGAACTGAGTGTAACCTGGGGTTACTGTACATACAGGTGAACTGAGTGTAACCTGTGGTTACTGTACATACAGGTGAACTGAGTGTAACCTGGGGTTAATGTATGTACAGGTGAACTGAGTGTAACCTGGGGTTACTGTAGGAACAGGTGAACTGAGTGTAACCTGGGGTTACTGTACATACAGGGAACTGAGTGTAACCTGGGGTTACTGTAGGAACAGGTGAACTGAGTGTAACCTGGGGTTACTGTAGGAACAGGTGAACTGAGTGTAACCTGGGGTTACTGTACATACAGGGAACTGAGTGTAACCTGGGGTTACTGTAGGAACAGGTGAACTGAGTGTAACCTGGGGTTACTGTAGGAACAGGTGAACTGAGTGTAACCTGGGGTTACTGTACATACAGGGAACTGAGTGTAACCTGGGGTTACTGTAGGTACAGGTGAACTGAGTGTAACCTGGGGTTACTGTAGGAACAGGTGAACTGAGTGTAACCTGGGGTTACTGTACATACAGGGAACTGAGTGTAACCTGGGGTTACTGTAGGTACAGGTGAACTGAGTGTAACCTGGGGTTACTGTAGGTACAGGTGAACTGAGTGTAACCTGGGGTTACTGTAGGAACAGGTGAACTGAGTGTAACCTGGGGTTACTGTACATACAGGGAACTGAGTGTAACCTGGGGTTACTGTAGGTACAGGTGAACTGAGTGTAACCTGGGGTTACTGTACATACAGGTGAACTGAGTGTAACCTGGGGTTACTGTACATACAGGTGAACTGAGTGTAACCTGGGGTTACTGTAGGAACAGGTGAACTGAGTGTAACCTGGGGTTACTGTAGGAACAGGTGAACTGAGTGTAACCTGGGGTTACTGTAGGAACAGGTGAACTGAGTGTAACCTGGGGTTACTGTAGGAACAGGTGAACTGAGTGTAACCTGGGGTTACTGTACATACAGGTGAACTGAGTGTAACCTGGGGTTACTGTAGGAACAGGTGAACTGAGTGTAACCTGGGGTTACTGTACATACAGGTGAACTGAGTGTAACCTGGGGTTACTGTACATACAGGGAACTGAGTGTAACCTGGGGTTACTGTACATACAGGTGAACTGAGTGTAACCTGGGGTTACTGTACATACAGGGAACTGAGTGTAACCTGGGGTTACTGTACATACAGGTGAACTGAGTGTAACCTGGGGTTACTGTACATACAGGTGAACTGAGTGTAACCTGGGGTTACTGTACATACAGGTGAACTGAGTGTAACCTGGGGTTACTGTAGGAACAGGTGAACTGAGTGTAACCTGGGGTTACTGTAGGTAGATATTAGAGAGGAACTCACTTGTCTTTGGAGTCGCGCAGCAACTTCTGTACATCCACCTCCTCTTTCTTCAGGCTGCCGAAGGACGACTGCAGTTTAGAGGTGTCTTTCCCCTCCACTTTAAGGTTTACAGCAACCACATTTGACTCAAAGTTTCCTGATTTGTTGTCACCAAATGTCCCTTGGTACTTTAGGAAATCAGTCTTGACCACAACTGTAGGAGAGGCAAGCAAAAATGTTTTTCAAAATTCTTGTAGCTCTGTCAAATTGGTTTTTGATCATAGATTTTCAAGTAGATTTAAGTTAAAACTGTAACTCGGCCACTCGGTAACATTCACTGTCTTCTTGGTAAGCGACTCCAATGTATATCTTGCGTTGTGTTTTAGGTTAGTGTCCTGCTAAATGGTGAATCTGCCTGTGCTTAGCTCCATTCCGTGTATTTTTATCCTGAAAAGCTCCCCAGTCCTTAACGATTACAAACATACCCATTACATGATGCAGCCACCACTATGCTGGAAAATATGGAGAGTGGTATTCAGTAATGTGTTGGATTGGATTTGCCCCAAACATAACACTTTGTCTTCAGGACAAAAAGTGAATTGCTGTACATTTTTTTGCAGTATTACTTTAGTGCCTTGTTGCAAACAAGATGCATATTCTGTCCACGCTTCCTTCTTTTCACTCTGTCAATTAGGTTAGTATTGTGTAACTACAATGTTGTTGATCCATCCTCAGCTATCTCCTGTCACAGCCATTAAACTCTGTAACTGTTTTAAAGTCATCATTGGCCTCATGGTGAAATCCCTGAGCAGTTTTCTTCCTCTCTGGCAACTGAGTTAGGAAGGATGCCTGTATCTTTGTAGCGACTGGGTGTATTGATACACCATCCAAAGTGTAATGAATAACTTCACCATGCTCAAAGGGACATTCAATGACTGCTTTTTTTTTACCCATCTACCTATAGGTGCAAAACCTCCCTGGTCTTTGTGGTTGAATCTGTTTGAAATGCACTACTCGACTGAGGGACCTAATAAACATAATTCAGATAAACATAATTCCACTTTGCCATTATGGGGTACTGTGTTTAGGCCATTGACAAAAAAAATCTAAATGTAATCCATTTTAAATTCCGGCTGTAACAACAAAATGTTGAAAAAGTCAGGGGGTGTGAATACTTTCTGAAGTCACTGTATGTATCATTATGTATCATGATAGGATCCTCTTCCTAATCTTTCCAGTAGCGTGGATAACAGAATCAACACTCAGATCTTTCACAAGGAACACATTCACACAGTATCACACTGAGGGAGAGAGGAGCCTATACCTGCAAAACAAACAGGTAGCAAGTACAGGTGTGCAGCCTATCATTTCAACTGAGGGGCTGCTCTTGTGTTTACCTGGGGTTAAGGGTGTGTCTCCAGTCAGCACATCACTGAGGGTAAAATCAGTGGGCAGGTACTTGGGTTTCTGCCAAATCCAAAAACGCTTGCGTTTCACAACCAGTGAGAGAGGGACCAGTTTGTCTGAGTCAATCAGACTGGACACAGGGATCAAGCTGCCATCATTATCACCTATCTCCTCCACAAAGTTTATTGTGGCCGTGGAAAACATCTTCAATGGGAGACAGACACAGAAATGGTCGAGGATGATGTCTCTGTTTGCAACTGATAACAACCACGACAAGAACACAAGATTAATAATACGATAATATTCACATTGAAAAAGTTCCCATTCATTTACTATCTAAAAAAATACAACGTTAAAGCCATGGCCTATGAGCCATATGAGTAGCAGACTGGATACGCTCAGAAATCAGACATTACACAGAGTCAAAATAATGTGGTTGTTATTCGTAAACGTTCATAGACGTCTATCTATGCGTTCATAATTCACAACTCAATATGTTCAAAATTTAAACTTCTGCTACCTACAAGAGCAATATATTTGACCGTTTATCCTGACTATGTCCTAGCCGAACGCGAAAGCCGGTTCCAAGTTAGAGTTACCGGTTTAGATAGAGGTAGATATTTCTGTTCGCAACAACAGAATAAGTACCGTAATAACAAAGAGGTTCGCTCCACCCCTTTCTCCAGCCACGTGCACGGGGTGTGTTTTGGGGGAACTCCCTCGCGCACACGTTTGGTTCTACTATCTGTTTGTGCTTCCATCTCCACCTCCTGTCCAGGGCACCACCAGCTTCACAGTGAAACCAAAGATGTTCTCATTGTTCTATCTGTGGTAAAACATTGCAAAATAATGTAGCCATGATGATAATATTTTATTACGTGTAACGGAACTTTCAATGCATAGATAGACAAGCTTGGTTCCACGAAGACACATGATACATATTAAAGTATAAGTAAATACATAAACTACAGTAGGCCTACATGCAAAAAAATAAAACAATGAATTAATGTACAGTAATGGGCATTTCTGTATTGAATTATTCATATATTGTTTTATAAATGTTTCGTCACACGTGTCTATTTACTTATTCTTACATGTTTTCACTGCTCCAAGTTTCTTTGCGATCATCAACAATATGTTAGCATGGTCGTGTTAGCATGGGCAGCGCCAGCCAGTGCAGACCTATTGGGGGGTAAAGTATTTTTCGAAACTATTTTGAACTGGAATAGCCTAAAAGCTGCACCTGTTAATAACGACCAACACAATTCTAGTCAAAATAGAACATTGTAAGAAATACTGTAGACTGTGTAATAAATACCATTTAAAATAACACAAGCATATTGCTATTACATTGTTATAACTAACTTCTTTCAAAACAGGGTTTCTCACAAACTCATTTCACAAGACACAGACCCACACACACCCAAAGACAGATGGCTGGCACAGACCTTTCATAAACACTGATAAGGCAGGAAAGGCCTTGATCAAAAGAGTGCTTGGGTCTGCATTTCACGAGATAATGAGACACACACATACCCAAGGACAGAGGGCTGACATAAACCTTTCATAAACACTGATTAAATGGGAACATCTACGCACACACCAAATCTCCTGTTTTAGCTGAACATTTGGTAACAAAGAACTTTTGCTATAAGACTCAGAAGGATGACGCCCAGCTCATCAGGACCAATCTGAGAAGACAACAACCTGTCCAGAACCAACCAGAGGACCAGAACTTCCAGACTCAACCTACTTTCTGTGGTGTATAAAATGTCTATGCACTCTGTTATCTGGGCTTTTTCTGGAGGTTCTCTATGAGCCAAAGGAACGAGACCGTATACGCTTGTACCAGATATCTTTACTCATAATTAAACTGTCGCTTGTCATACAATTTATCACCTTGTCTGAATCGATCCTTGACCGGCTCACCCTTCTCCATATCCAATTATCAACAGAAACTTGGTAAGCAGAGGATGGTTGTCTAGAGACCCGGTCCAGAGTGGTTGATTTGGGTGGGAGAGGGCGAGTTGGTGAAAGGACGGTTCACGGAGGACAGGTGAAATCTTTTGGGGGGGAGGACGACAGTTCTGCTCAACTCGGGAAACTGATCTTCTGGTCGACCATAAACAAGGTAAGCAAGACCTGTTAAATCAAACTTTGCATATTGTCGTATAGTCCTTCCAAATTTCGATCAGTAGTACCGAGTCTGGGTAAGAATTCTTGTTTAAATTTATGTGTATAGATGACATGTGAAGGACAGTGAAGTAAAGATATGTGGTTATTAGTTTTGAAAAGTATGTGGCGTTAGATACGCCCTGGTGTTAGATACGCCAGTATTGAAAAGTATGTGGTGTTAGATACGCCCTGGTGTTAGATACGCCAGTATTGAAACAGTATGTGGTGTTAGATACGCCCTGGTGTTAGATACGCCAGTATTGAAAAGTATGTGGTGTTAGATACGCCCTGGTGTTAGATACGCCAGTATTGAAAAGTATGTGGTGTTAGATACGCCCTGGTGTTAGATACGCCAGTATTGAAAAGTATGTGGTGTTAGATACGCCCTGGTGTTAGATATACGCCAGTGATAATTAAACTGATTAAGGTATATTGTTGATAACAAATGTTTTGTGTAAATGTCAACTGTTGAATGAATATTGTTTTGAAGGTAATTTAAAACGTGGGTAGATGTTAATTGCGCATTCCACAACGTCTGCAAATATCAATGACATAACACATAATTCCGAGTGTACGAGGGAGGAGCTCTGAGTTAAGGCAGAGTACTTGTCTCCAGGGATACATTGCTGGATTTTATCCAGTGACGGGCTAAGTACAGTCGGATAGTCAAACACATACACTGATATACGTGCACACATTACTAAAACTATTCTGCATTAAAATCCCACTGCATTAAAATAAAATATGACGACCCCAAATACTCCTAAGCTTAAATTTAACGATTTTCTAGATCAGAAGATACAAGACAGGTCAGGGGGAAAAGAACAAGACTGGAAGAGTCATACCTGGTCCACCAAGAGAGGGAGGTCATATGCCCGCTCTTGATGTAAATATGTGAAAAAACTGACGGAACTTTCTGCAGCTCTCTCCAAACAGATTCACAAGGTCCGAGAGGGGGAGCTGCCAGGAGGCACGCCACCACTGAATGTAAAATGGTGACTGGGTGGGGGTTAAAGTCCACAAGAGAAAGTGGCTGGAACCCAGGTGGACTGAACTGTACGAAGTGAAGGAGGTTACTTCACACTCAGTTCAGGTCAAAGGTAAATCAGGCGCACCTTGGCACCACCTCACACATTGCACTCCAGCACCAACTCCTTCCAGAATTTTGACTGAGGTCAGGGGTGACTTGTGTGCCCTAAATTCGACACCAAATTCAGATCCCTTAGTTTGTGAGAATGTGGAGGAGACTCCCAGTCACACGAACTAAGGAATCTCGCCGGGAAACGGGATATCTCCCTCCCTGGGCGAGATTAGGGATATCTGGCCCCTTATTTGTGATATTCCTTCACACACTCATAACTCTTAGAATAGTATGGGGGTGGAGAGCTGTACAGAGAATGGACAGAAGATGGCAGTATTGCAGCACTCAACGGTCTCCCAGCAAACGGGGAGCCTGTTTGAATGCTGGTGACAGAGAAAAACTTAGAACCAATTCGGAGTAGAGAGAATACATTTAATAACTTATTTAGGTTAAATTTACAGACTAATGATATTACTGTTATGGATTGGCTGACATGCGATATAAATTTAGCGAAGTATATGGTAAGTTTACACTTTGGAATGAAAAAAGTTGAGAAGTTGATATATAATGCTCATGGAAAAAATATACACTTTGGGTTAAGGGGTTTTCCGTGTTCCCAGAGACAAGATATCTTGAAAGAATACACTCATATTGGAATAGGAGTTTTACTTTCTGAGTTTTATTTAGGCAAGGGACTTTGTTAAGATAAAGGGTTCTTTTGGTATGTCTAGATATGGCATGGAACACGAATGTAGGTGTAACCTTTTGACCTATTTTCATTGCATTTTTTCTGTGGATTGATCACCCACGGGGGAATGTAGTGGGGATAATGAATTTGTGGTCATTTGGGATAGATAAAGTCAAAACAGTGAGACACTTAGTTAATATTGCAAAAGAACACATAGTTGTTATTGACTATTATTAGAAAAAGGCAGACAGATGGGTCTACCCCGTACTGTTGAGACCTTGAAGGTTTGAGAGTAGAGTGGGGAGGGTGGACCAGGAAATGAGCAAGGTAGGCTGTGGAATAAGATAGGAGAGAAAGGGTTAACACATATAAGCAGCACAGATACATTTTAAAGTAGATAAGTCACTTGACAGATAATTGGTAAAGGATAGATATGAATGGACACCCAAACCCAAGGGACAATTGGACATGTGGAAAAGTCATTATTTAGAGTAGGTAAGGTTGATACCTGGCCAGAGCCAGGTATCAAACGGGGGAGGGGTACATTGTGGTCTAGGATAGGATGGGGCCTATTGGATAATAAACTAATTTAAAATTAAAAATTCTAGCTAAAAAAATAGGCATAGAATTTAAATATATAATCAGATAGAACAAATGAGAAACTGTTTGTTAACCAAACCTGTATGTCCAAGATTTTATGCGTTGCAGGTGAATTAAAGGAGAAGGTGATTCACTCGACCTGGGGGCATATCGCACTTGGAGGGTGAGACACACTGACACTGCCGAATGATCACAGAGTTAAGGAGAAGAACCGTTACTAATAGAGTTCGGGGATCAACTCCTTAATGAAGAATTCCCTGCCCCCGACCTTTCCTCACTGTGTTTGTTCATAGAAGTGAAAGTGTTGCTTGATCTCTGGCTGATGATGTGTTCTCTGGGAGAAGAGGGGGCTTTACAGGACTGTTTGTGGTCCTGAGCTGTCTGTTTAGGATACGATGGGGATGTTACCATCACAGTGCTGCCAGAACCACCACCAGTTCCAACAGACCAGGTTCAGCCGGCCTCCTCCACCACTTCAAGACCAAGTCCCACGCCATCACCTGAACTCTACAATCTGGTATAGGTAATAAATGTAAAAGACATCTCAGATAGTGACCAATTGGGGACTGAAACCGGTTATGAGGGAAGGGAGAATATGTGGTTGGCCTACAAAACACTTAATAGAAAGGACTGTGTCGTATGTGGACATGCCAGACCTATTCTGGCTGCTCACCCATTTGCCCTAAGTAAGGGGGAAGGTTGGATGTGCATATTGGAAAGTTTAAGCCAAATTCAACCCTGTGTAAAACTCTGAGTCTTGTGTTCCCAGAAGTCCGTCCCCAGAAGACACCATGGGGGGTTAAGGCATATGGGGGATATTACAGCTGTAACACTGGTATAGGTAAAGGTATAGACTATGGGAGGTTCCCTACTACTGCCTGCATCACTAATGTCACTATTAACTAGAGGTGTTGCTGATGTATGGTGGATGTGTGGACCTGCCAGGCGGTTGACCCCATTTTGAAAGGAGATTATCAGGGAACATGTGTTTTGGCCAGTCTGATAAACACCATTGCCTATTATTGAGGTTACAGCTAACCAACTTTTGGGAGCTGCACATGACAGAGGCTTGGGACCAACCCAGGAGTCGGCAGAAACGTGACGCTCCTTGGTCCAAGAGTACAGATAACATCCACACCAACCTGTTGGGGGTCCCAATAGGGGTCCCCCACGAATTCCAGACATTAAACAGGAATGATGGCCTGTGGCATCTGATGCCCATCATTGGCCCAGCTATTGTTGATGCTAAGCATAATGCCTGGATCAATTATATCTACTATAATTAATGATGATTTGTTAAATACACCCACACAGCACTTACGGGGATGGCTGAACAATTGGATGCTACCTCTCAAACCAGTAGACCAAATAGACTAGCACTGGACATGATTCTGGCCGACCAGGGAGGTGTATGTAAAATGTTTGGAGAACAGTGTTAGACGTTTGTCCCTAACAATACTAGTCCGGATGGGAGCATTTCAAAAGCTCTGAGTGGGTTGGCAAGGTTATCGGTGGAGATGAGGGGTCTTGCAGGTGTGGAGGAGAGTGGACTGTTCCCCTGGCTGGGTGGTTGGTTTGGTAAGTACACTACAGTGATGATTACTGGATTTCTGACCCTAAGTTGTTGTTTTTCGTATGCTCATGTTCCGTAATGCCTGTATCATACCTTGTTTGAAGAAGTCTGTTACAGATGTGGAAAGGGCCTATGGTATGATGCTGCTGCTTGATGCTCCAGTTGGAGAGGCTGATACGAAATCAAGCTTTCGCAGGAGAGTGGGCCTGACAGAGGGGGACCCTTGGTTCGCTGTAGTTGATGTTGTCGAATGAATAAAAAGTGATGTTTGTCCTCCCTGTTGTGAAGGTTTGAAGTTCCCGGGTGGCGACGAGCCCACCTGGTACAGGTTGTATAGAGGGATGGACCTGAGGGTTTAACATGATCTAGCTTTTTATGTCACGTCTCTTTTGAGACGTGAAGAGAGGGAATCAAAACTTTTTCCTTCTGAAAAAGTTCCCTGTCTCTGCTTGTCTTAGCTATTTTTTGTCACGTCTCTTTTGAGACGTGAAGAGAGGGAATTAAAACTTTCTCTCTGAGAAAGTTTCCCTGGTTGTTTACTTTTGCTTTTCTTACTTTTACCTAGTTTATGTCACGTCTCTTTTGAGACGTGAAGAGGGGGCATTTGAAACTTTCTCTTCAAGAAAGTTTCTGCCTATATGACACGTCTTTAGAGACGTGTAGAGGGGGATTTGTAATAAATACCATTTAAAATAACACAAGCATATTGCTATTACATTGTTATAACTAACTTCTTTCAAAACAGGGTTTCTCACAAACTCATTTCACAAGACACAGACCCACACACACCCAAAGACAGATGGCTGGCACAGACCTTTCATAAACACTGATAAGGCAGGAAAGGCCTTGATCAAAAGAGTGCTTGGGTCTGCATTTCACGAGATAATGAGACACACACATACCCAAGGACAGAGGGCTGACATAAACCTTTCATAAACACTGATTAAATGGGAACATCTACGCACACACCAAATCTCCTGTTTTAGCTGAACATTTGGTAACAAAGAACTTTTGCTATAAGACTCAGAAGGATGACGCCCAGCTCATCAGGACCAATCTGAGAAGACAACAACCTGTCCAGAACCAACCAGAGGACCAGAACTTCCAGACTCAACCTACTTTCTGTGGTGTATAAAATGTCTATGCACTCTGTTATCTGGGCTTTTTCTGGAGGTTCTCTATGAGCCAAAGGAACGAGACCGTATACGCTTGTACCAGATATCTTTACTCATAATTAAACTGTCGCTTGTCATACAATTTATCACCTTGTCTGAATCGATCCTTGACCGGCTCACCCTTCTCCATATCCAATTATCAACAACTGCCATTACTATATCCAACCCAACTCTATTTGTTGCCACTATCATGTATCCCAGTGGGTTTCAAAGTTACCCACTGGTGGTTTTGGTGGTACAAAACTTGTGACCACCGCTTACGTGCATGCACGTGTGCACACGCGAACATTCGCGCATAATTGCTCCTCAAATGTAGCCTGTCATTACAGCCATAAATGAAAAGAGTAGCCATGTTTTGCTAATAATAGCTAGCCAGTTAGCGCTAGCTACTTGGCTGGCTAGTGGTTAACTAGCCTTGCAGCATACGCGGGAAAACAAGCCAACCAACTAAACTAAAGATCTTTACAACTTTTGAACAAACATAATTTAGTCATAGAAAGTAAATCATAAGCTTCCTACATTGGTAACACCAAAGTTAAAGTTTGGTAGCAAGGTCCAGCTAGTCAAAATGTTGCAAACATTTGAGCAGAGTTGAGTACCTAGGCCAGGCCTACTCTACTCAAACGTTTGTAACATTATATAGTCTATTGTAGTCTCGGTTAATGATATTTGATGTTCATTAATGTTTTGGATATGTGTACTAAATAGCCCTCTACTTTTTTTATTTTCAAGGCACAAACACTAGTGAATGGAGACAGCATCTCTGAGCCCCAGGGCTGCCTGTTCACTGGCCCTAAACACTACCTTTGCCCCCAGTACTGACTGGTGATTGGCCCCCAGCGCATGTCCCGCACTGAGTTGCAGTGCAGAATTAGAAACAATCTAGTAGCAGGGGTGTGAGCTCCTCAGCGATGCCACAGAGCAGCAGCAATAGTAGCAGGGGTGTGAGCTCCTCAGCGATGCCACAGAGCAGCAGCAATAGTAGCAGGGGTGTGAGCTCCTCAGCGATGCCACAGAGCAGCAGCAGAAGTAGCAGGGGTGTGATCTCAGCGATGTCACAGAGCAGATCTGGAGAACGTCATGCACTGAGCCACCAATTTGTCCCAGAGATTAATACAAATAATTTCAGACTTTACTCTGATCTCCTTTTCTCTCTTCTGTTGTTCTTTTTCCTCCTCTCCTCACCATGCACACTGCTCTCCAGACACTCCTAATAAGTTGTCTTGTCTGTGTCTGTCCGCCGGTTAGCTTCCCTGCTAATTGCGTTAAAAGACTCTCAGACCATGAGAAACAAGAAACCAAGATTGAACTCTTTGGCCTGAATGCCAAGCGTCACTTCTGGAGGAAACTTGGCACCATCCCTACGGTGAAGCATGGTGGTGGCAGCATCATGATGTGGGGACGTTTTTCAGTGGCAGGGACTGGGAGACTAGTCAGGATTGGGGGAAGATGAACGGAGCAAAGTACAGAGAGATCCTTGATGAAAACCTGCTCCAAAGCGCTTGGGACCTCAGACTGGGGCGAAGGTTTACTTTCCAACAGGACAACAACCCTAAGCACACAGCCAAGACAACGCATGAGTGGCTTCGGGACAAGTCTCTGAATGTCCTTGAGTGGCCCTGCCAGAGCCTAGACCTGAACCCGATCGAACATCTCTGGCGAGACCTGAAAATAGCTGTGCAGCGACGCTCCCCATCCAACCTGACAAAGCTTGAGAGGATCTGCAGAGAACAATGAGAGAAACTCTTCAAATACAGATGTGCTAAGCTTGTAAGTATGCTTTAAGTATGCTCTCTCTAATTCTCTCCTTCTCTCTTTATTTCTCTCTCTCGGAGAACCTGAGCCCTAGGACCATACGTCAGGACTACCGGGCATGATGACTCCTTGCTGTCCCCAGTCCACCTGGCCTTGCTGCTGTTCCAGTTTCAACTGTTCTGCCTGCGGTTATGGAACCCCTACCTGTCCCAGACCTGCTGCTTTCAACTCTTAATGATCGGCTATGAAAAGCCAACTGACATTTATTCCTGATTATTATTTGACCATGCTTGTCATTTATGAACATTTTGAAAATCTTGGCTCTCTCTAATTCTCTCCTTCTCTCTTTCTTTCTCTCTCTCGGAGGACCTGAGCCCTAGGACCATACGTCAGGACTACCGGGCATGATGACTCCTTGCTGTCCCCAGTCCACCTGGCCTTGCTGCTATTCCAGTTTCAACTGTTCTGCCTGCGGTTATGGAACCCCTACCTGTCCCAGACCTGCTGTTTTCAACTCTTAATGATCGGCTATGAAAAGCCAACTGACATTTATTCTTGATTATTATTTGACCATGCTTGTCACTTATGAACATTTTGAACATCTTGGCCATGTTCTGTTATAATCTCCACCCGGCACAGCCAGAAGAGGACTGGCCACCCCTCATAGCCTGGTTCCTCTCTAGGTTTCTTCCTAGGTTTTGGCCTTTCTAGGGAGTTTTTCCTAGCCACCGTGCTTCTACACCTGCATTGCTTGCTGTTTGGGGTTTTAGGCTGGGTTTATGTACAGCACTTCGAGATATTAGCTGATGTACGAAGGGCTATATAAAATAAACTTGATTTGATTTGATTTGTACCATCATACCCAAGAAGACTCAAGGCTGTAATCGCTGCCAAAGGTGCTTCCACAAAGTACTGAGTAAAGGGTCTGAATATTTACAGTTGAAGTCGGAAGTGTCCATACACTTAGGTTGGAGTCATTAAAACTCGTTTTTCAACCACTCCACAAATGTATTGTTAACAAACTATCTACTTTGTGCATGACACAAGTCATTTTTCCAACAATTGTTAACAGACAGATTATTTCACTTATAATTCACTGTATCACAATTCCAGTGGGTCAGAAGTTTACATACATTAAGTTGACTGTGCCTTTAAACAGCTCGGAAAATTCCAGGAAATTATGTCATGGCTTTAGAAGCTTCTGATAGACTAATTTACATAATTTGAGTAAATTTGAGGTGTATCTGTGGATGTATTTCAAGGCCTACCTTCAAACTCAGTGCCTCTTTGCTTGACATCATGGGAAAATCAAAAGAAATCAGCCAAGACCTCTGGAAAAAATTGTAGACCTCCACAAGTCTGGTTCATCCTTGGGAGCAATTTCCAAACGCCTAAAGGTACCACGTTCATCTATACAAACAATAGTACGCAAGTATAAACACCATGGGACCACGCAGCCGCCATACCGCTCAGGAAGGAGACGCGTTCTGTCTCCTAGAGAAGAACGTCCTTTGGTGCGAAAAGTGCAGATCGATCCCAGAACAACAGCAAAGGACCTTGTGAAGATGCTGGAGGAAACAGGTACAAAAGTATCTATTTCCACAGTAAAACAAGTCCTATGTCGACATAACCTGAAAGGCTGCATAGCAAGGAAGAAGCCACTGCTCCAAAACCGCCATAAAAAGCCAGACTACGGTTTGCAACTGCACATGGGGACAACGATCGTACTTTTTGGAGAAATGTCCTCTGGTCTGATGAAACAAAAATAGAACTGTTTGGCCATAATGACCAGCGTTCTGTTTGGAGGAAAAAGGGGGACGCTTGCAAGCCGAAGAACACCATCCCAACCGTGAAGCACGGGGGTGGCAGCATCATGTTGTGGGGGTGCTTTGCTGCAAGAGGGACTGGACTTCACAAAATAGATGGCATCATGAGGCAGGAAAATGATGTGGATATATTGAAGCAACATCTCAAGACATCAGTCAGGAAGTTAAAGCTTGGTTGCAAATGGGTCTTCCAAATGGATAATGACCCCAAGCATACTTCCAAAGTTGCGGCAAAATGGCTTAAGTACAACAAACTCAAGGTATTGGAGTGGCCATCATAAAGCTCTGACCTCAATCCTATAGAAAATCTGTGGGCAGAACTGCAAAAAGCATGTGCGAGCAAGGAGGCCTACAAACCTGACTCAGTTACACCAGCTCTGTCAGGAGGAATGGGCCAAAATTCACCCAACTTATTGTGGGAAGCTTGTGGAAGGCTACCCGAAATGTTTGACCGAAGTTAAACAATTTAAAGGCAATGCTACCAAATACTAATTGAGTGTATGTAAACTTCTGAGCCACTTTTATTTCTTTCATGTGATGAAAGAAATAAAAGCTGAAATAAATCATTCTCTCTACTATTATTCTGACATTTCACATTCTTAAAATAAAGTGGTGATCCTAACTGACCTAAGACGGGGAAATTTTATTAGGATTAAATGTCAGGAATTGTGAAAAACTGAGTTTAAATGTATTTGGCTAAGGTGTATGTAAACTTCCGACTTCAACTGTATGTAAATGTAATATTTAAGTTTTTTTTATTTGATCAATTTGCTAAAATATTGTCTAAAAACCTGTTTTTACTTTGTCATTATGGAGTATTGTTTGTAGATTGATGAGGGGGAAAAACGATTTAATACATTTTAGAATAAGGCAGTAACATAACAAAAAGTGGAATGCATTGTATACACAATTCATGCCTCAGTTGCCTCAAGGGTTGAAAATCAGTCTTATCCTGTCTCCTCCCTTTCATCTACACTGATTGAAGTGGATTTAACAAGTCACATCAATAATTGATCATAGCTTTCACCTGGATTCACCTGGTCAGTCTATATGTCATGGAAAGAGCAGGTGTTCTTAATGTTTTGTACACTCAGTTTATGTTGGATTTATTCTTCTGGGGAGAGCCAATATGGATGATCGGTGGCTTCAAAGCCTTTCATTGGACAATACATAGCATCAGCAATCCAAGGTTTATATACATCATTGGTTGTCATACACAGCCTAAAGCTAACCAACATCCTGATAGTCTAGGAGATAATCCAAAGGCTATAATTATGCTATTTGTAGCATATACCCAATGTTGCTAGTCTAGGGGATAAACCAAAAGCTAGAACTATGCTATTTGTAGCCTGACTGCATGTGTGTAATTTAATGTGAAAGGGACATGAAAGTCTATATCTTCTGTATAATGACAGTCAGCTCACCTCTCAATCTTTTGATCTCCAATTGGTTACTATTAGAATTAGAATTACAAAACAGACATTAAACACCATTAGGAGCACATCATCCTCGACATCATGAAATCAACTTTACGAAGTACACAAGTGCTAGTGTGCAAGTGTAGATTCGAGTTCACTGGTTACAGTACATCATTGGTCTAAAACCATAATCTAACCCTTCTGTGTTCACTGGTTACAGTACATCATTGGTCTAATACCATAATCTAACCCTGCTGTGTTCTCTTGGCTATAGAGGTGCGTCACTTTGGAAAAGGTGGGTCTGAAAAAGCCCAGTGAGTCCGGAAAAGGGGGGGCAAAGGTCGGCCATCCTACAGGTCCTCGGTCGTGTCGTTCCAAGAGGAATGCTCCCTTCATCGAGGTAATGATGCTATCCCTCTCTCTCTCTCTCCCTCTCTCTCCCTCTCTCTCTCTCTCTCTCTCTCTCTCTCTCTCACTCTCACTCTCACTCTCACTCTCACCTCCTCCTCAGTCAGAACAGCCAGACCTGAGAGAAAGAGATTATAATACCCATAAAAACACGAAAATGGTTTTTCTACCATTCATTTTTCACTTAATGAATTTTATTTAAAAAATCGAAGTAATTATTTTTTATGTTGGCTTACCTTGGCTGTGGCGGATTTAGGCATAGGCGACATGGGCAGCCGCCCAGGGCGTAATTTTGCCGGGGACGGCATGGGGCGCCCGATTTAAAAAAAAGACAAAAGTTTGTGAGCTAGGTAGGCTGATGCCTGGGAAGGTCTCCCACTCAGAAGTACGAGATGGGGAGGGGGAGGGGGTAGGTTGACCTCAGGTCTCCCCACTGGAACCCCGAGGTAGGGGAGGCGGGGGAATCTATCAAATAGCGCACCTCTAACTTTGTACAGTACTAATGCAATTAGTTGTGCAATTTAGTTTGTGTGTTTCTTGTTTGAAGTGTAATAATCAGGTGCTCTTCTTTATAAGTGTGTTATTCTATTTGTGTATTTCTGTGATATAGGATTTGTGCATTTTAGTTTTATTTGTGTTTTGTTAGCAATAGGGTAATAGTGTAATAATTCAATTCTCTTTTTATTTGTATTTATATACTACAATTTGTTTCTATTTGTCTTTGTTACTTCTTTTTGATATTTATGAGTCTTATTTTTGTATATGTGTTTATATTTATATAGTTTTAAATGTTATGATTATTTATTTGTGTTGTTCCAAATGTCTGAATAAAAATTACAATTAGTTCAGAATTGTGCTTTTAAAAAAAATTAAATTCCTCTCAATGCCACGTTTGGGTACAATCCAATAATGGAATTCCCAACACAATATTATACCCCAAAATTCCTCAAATTCAATTCCCTCAGACTTTCAGGCTGATCATGTCACTGTTCAGACATCCTAGTTATACTGGAAATATAGAAATACAAGTTGAAATGATTTTAAACAAATTTAGCAGTAAAATGTTGCTACTAAGTGCATTAATTCCATTAAATGGAACTACATAGGCTCTGCCTAGAGCTGGTCGTCCGACCAAACTGAGCAACCGGGCAAGAAAGACCTTGGTCAGAGAGGTGACCAAGATCTCAATGATCACTCTGACAGAACTACAGAGTTCCTTGGCGGAAATGGGAGAACCTTCTGGAAAGACAACAGTCTCTACAGCACTTCACCAATCTCTGCTTTATGGGAGAGTAGCCAGAAAGATGCCATTCCAGAGAAAGGCACATGACGGCATGCCTGGAGTTTACAAAAAGGCACATGACGGCATGCCTGGAGTTTACAAAAAGGCACATGACGGCATGCCTGGAGTTTACAAAAAGGCACATGACGGCATGCCTGGAGTTTACAAAAAGGCACGTGACGGCATGCCTGGAGTTTACAATAAGGCACATGACGGCATGCCTGGAGTTTACAATAAGGCACGTGACGGCATGCCTGGAGTTTACAATAAGGCACGTGACGGCATGCCTGGAGTTTACAATAAGGCACGTGACGGCATGCCTGGAGTTTACAAAAAGGCACGTGACGGCAAGCCTGGAGTTTACAATAAGGCACATGACGGCATGCCTGGAGTTTACAATAAGGCACATGACGGCATGCCTGGAGTTTACAAAAAGGCACGTGACGGCATGCCTGGAGTTTACAAAAAAGGCACGTGACGGCAAGAAACTCAAACTATGGGGGAAGAAACTCAAACTATGGGGGCATTTGGAATGCATCTCCTGTGTCATTGTTGTTGTTGTTTTTGTGAAAGATATTTGATGTTATTATTTATGTTAGTCTATGTCTGAATAGATAATGAAAATGATCATGTGATGGATGTGGCTGTTACAGATATGTGTTTTGTGGCATAATAGAGTCCATGGTGATGTTGAACTTTCCCTTAGCTGTCAAGGAGAGTGACTTTGTGGACTACAGTGAGACATTTTGTGACAGCGGAGAAGCCAGCGTAGACATGGGGACACAATTGGCGGCAGATGCAGTGGATTTAAACTTTAATTCTTGGACTGAACACGTCTCCACACTCGAGTCGTCCTTTGAAGAAAGAGGAAGTGAGACTGAAGAAAGAGGAAGTGAAAGGGTTACTTAACAACTCAAAAGACAAGTAAGCTACCCTCTTATATATGTGGAAGAGGACGTTTAAAAAGAAAAGTAACATCTTTATAAACACACACACTATGATCGGTGAAAGCTGCTGTGCTGGTTTAAAGTACCAAAAGAGCGTGCATTTTTTTCAACTGAAAGCCGATGCCCAGAGTTACCCATGATGTTACACAGTGATTGAAGTCAAAAATTGTCAGACTCAATAGGACCTGAAGGAAGAAAATGTGAAAAACTGTAAGTATTGAAGCTCTTGCAGATTATGAAATACTACAATGAAATACTGCTCTTTCAGGTTATGTTTTGGATACATATATGCGTTGGATAGCTGTGCCATCATTGATATTAGAATGTTGGAAGTTTAGCCACACACAGAAAATGGTGCTATCTAGAACCTAAAAGGGTTATTTGGCTGTCCCCATAGGATAACCCTTTGAAGAACCCTTGTTGGTTTCAGGTAGAACCCTTTTGGTTCCCAGTAGGACAGTTTTAGGGTTCCATGTAGAACCCTTTCTACAGAAGGTTCTATATGGAACCCAAAATGGTTCTACCTGGAACTAAGAAGGGTTCTATGGTGACAGCCTGAAGAACCCTTTTGGAAAAAAGATTCTAAGAGTGTAGATTTATGTGACTGGGTGTAGTCGCACATGCATAACCACAGATGTAGGCTGTCTAAAGTGGTAGGCTATATTTCTGTGGTTAGCACAAAGCCTTGGTGTCAAGTCTGTGAATTCGCTAGTAACGGAAGTTGGACTGATATTTTCAACCACTCATTTGGTAGATAAGTCAAATTCAAAGGCGTTATCTTGCATCTTATCTAATAGTACAGTATCTGTTCATTGCTTATTTGAATCAAGATCAAACTATTTTCAACTCTCAAAGTAAAGGGTAAGAAGTGTGGTTATTTTTGTTTCCTCTGCTTGTTTATTTTATACCCTTTGTTGTAAGAGCAAGGTATACATACAATTTTCATTAGAAGTGAACATTAGGTTGTTTGCTTTCTGTTGAATGTTAATAAAAAATTGTTCCTGACTTGAAATCCTAATTTAGGTGTCAGGTATTCAGCAAATGATCTATTAGGAACATTTGATTATGAATATGACGTTAAAAAGTGGTGGCATTCTCCTTTAAGTTTGTACAGGGCTAATGTCAGGGCTCAGATTATAATGGGTCCCTCCTGCAGAGTCCCATCCTGTGATCAAGCAGACCCGCGTGAATCCCAGGGTAGTGTTAGGCGTCTTGACGGAGAGGATTATGACATCACAACCTTGCCTGGTCACAAACAATGTCCGGAAGCAGTAACTTGGCATGTACCAAGGACCTAAACATGGATGACAGCCAATTCCCTGCACCCTGCATTTTAGACATTCTAATATGTAATTCTTAATAACAAACTGTATCTTTACAATTTATCAGTGTCGTAAGGACTCAGAGGAAGAAGCAGTGAGAACCTAGTATGATTTTTGCGATATAAAAATGCTATGGCATGCTATGGATGGCTTGAATGATACACAACCAATGTTTTTGACTGAAATTATATCCTGTTTATATCCTTTCCTGTCATGTCTAAAGCAATGCTACTCTGTTCTGATCCACTCTTTTCCCAGGGAAAGTGAACCTTTCAAAGAGATTGTGTTTGCATTATTGAGTGTCTTGTCAACTGTGAAATGTATTTAGAATGCTCTTCAGAAGATGTTGTATTGAGTGTTCATGTGTTCATCCTAGTTTTGTTTCTTAGACGTCTTTGTCATTTGTGTCTTTGTCATCTGCTGCAGCCAGAAACACGATCAATCACCATCTCTCAGATGTTTGCCAAAGCCACAAAAGCCTTCGTGAAGGACACAGATCATGAGGGACGCCTGATCCCTGTGTCCAGTCTGAATGACACAGACAAACTGAATCTCCGATCACTCATTGTCAAGACCAGGAACAGATGCTTCTGGCAGGAACCCAAATACCAGTCCCCTGGCTTTACCCTCGGTGATGTCCTGAAGCCTGGAGAGCCTGGAAACACACCTTTAAGCCCAAGTAAGCACCAGAGCAGCCCGCTAGTGACAAATAACTATGGGTTGTTGTTGTTCTAAAATATCTGACCATTGATTTAATTATTTATCCTTCTCTTGTTTTACTGAGGAGAATAGGACAATTATAATGTCATGGATGTGGCTGTTATAGATATGTGCTATGGTATAATAGCATAGTGTCCATTCAAATGTTGAACTTTCCCTCAGCTGTCAAGGAGTGTGACTTTGTGGACTACAGTGGGACATTTGGTGACAAAAAAGAAATGAACGCAGACGGAAACGTGGAGTCAAAGTTGGCTGATTTCAACATTACCGTGGGAGGGAAATGGTCCACCAAACAGAAGCTGTCCCTTGGCAGCCTGAACAAAGAGAAGGTTGATGTGAAGGACTTACACAACTACTCAAAAAACAGGTGAGTTACCCTATACTATACGTATGTTCAGTACAGTCATCATAATACAGTCACAATGCAGTCACAATACAGTCATAATACAATCATAATACAAATCAAATCAAAATCAAATGTATTTATATAGCCCTTCTTACATCAGCTGATATATCAAAGTGCTGTACAGAAACCCAGCCTAAAACCCCAAACACCAAGCAATGCGGGTGTAGAAGCACAGTGGCTAGGAAAAACTCCCTAGAAAGGCCAAAACCTAGGAAGAAACCTAGAGAGGAACCAGGCTATGAAGGGTGGCCAGTCCTCTTCTGGCTGTGCCAGGTGGAGATTATAACAGAACATGGCCAAGATGTTCAAATGTTCATAAATGACCAGCATGGTCAAATAATAATAATCACAGTGGTTGTCGAGGGTGCAACAAGTCAGCACCTCAGGAGTAAATGTCAGTTGGCTTTTCATAGCCGATCATTGAGAATATCTCTACCGCTCCTGCTGTCCAGGTCTGGGACAGGTAGCACGTCCAGTGAACAGGTCAGGCTTCCATAGCCGCAGGCAGAACAGTTGAAACTGGAGCAGCAGCACGGCCAGGTGGACTGGGGACAGCAAGGAGTCATCATGCCAGGTAGTCCTGAGGCATGGTCCTAGGGCTCAGGTCCTCTGAGAGAGCGAAAGAAAGAGAGAGCAAACTTAAATTCACACAGGACACCGAATAAGACAGGAGAAATACTCCAGATATAACAGACTGACCCTAGCCCCCCGACATAAATACTGGAGGCTGAGACAGGAGGGATTAGGAGACTGTGGCCCCATCCGAAGAAACCCCTGGACAGGGCCAAGCAGGCAGGATATAACCCCACCCACTTTGCTAAAGCACAGCCCCCACACCACTAGAGGGATATCTTCAACCACCAACTTACCATCCTGAGACAAGGCCGAGTATAGCCCACAAAGATCTCCGCCACGGCACAACCCAACGGGGGCGCCAACCCAGACAGGAAGACCACGTCAGTGACTCAACCCACTCAACATTTACATTTACATTTAAGTCATTTAGCAGACGCTCTTATCCAGAGCGACTTACAAGTACATACATTCATACTTTTTTTTGTACTGGCCCCCCGTGGGAATCGAACCCACAACCCTGGCGTTGCAAGCGCCATGCTCTACCAACTGAGCCACACGGGACCACACTCAAGTGACGCACCCCTCCTAGGGACGGCATGGAAGAGCACCAGTAAGCCAGTGACTCAGCCCCTGTAATAGGGTTAGAGGCAGAGAATACCAGTGGAGAGAGGGGAACCGGCCAGGCAGAGACAGCAAGGGAGGTTCGTTCACCTTCACACTCCTGGGCCAGACTACACTCAATCATAGGACCTACTGAAGAGATGAGTCTTCAATAAAGACTTCAAGGTTGAGACCGAGTCTGCGTCTCTCACATGGGTAGGCAGACTATTCCATACAAATGGAGCTATCTAGGAGAAAGCCCTGCCTCCAGCTGTTTGCTTAGACATTTTAGGGACAATTAGGAGGCCTGCGTCTTGTGTCCGTAGCGTACGTGTAGGTATGTACGGCAGGACCAAATCGGAAAGATAGGTAGGAGCAAGCCCATGTAATGCTTTGTAGGTTAGCAGTAAAACCTTGAAATCAGCCCTTGCCTTAACAGGAAGCCAGTGTAGGGAGGCTAGCACTGGAGTAATATGATCAAATGTTTTGGTTCTAGTCAGGATTCTAGCAGCCGTATTTAGCACTAACTGAAGTTTATTTAGTGCTTTATCCGGGTAGCTGGAAAGTAGAGCATTGCAGTAGTCTAACCTAGAAGTGACAAAAGCATGGGTAATTTGTTCTGCATCATTTTTGGACAGAAAATGTCTGATATTTGCAATGTTACGTAGATGGAAAAAAGCTGTCCTTGAAACAGTCTTGATATGTTTGTCAAAAGAGAGATCAGGGTCCAGAGTAACGCCAAGGCCCTTCACAGTTTTATTTGAGACGACTGTACTACCATCAAGATTAATTGTCAGATTCAACAGAAGAGCTCTTTGTTTCTTGGGACCTAGAACAAGCATCTCTGTTTTTTCCGAGTTTAAAAGTAGAACATTTGCAGCCATCCACTTCCTTATGTTTGAAACGCAGGCTTCAAGCGAGGGCAATTTTGGGGCTTCACCATGTTTAATCGAAATGTACAGCTGTGTGTCATCCGCATAGCAGTGAAAGTTAACATTATGTTTTCGAATTACATCCCCAAGAGGTAAAATATATAGTGAAATATAGTGAAAACAATAGTGGTCCTAAAACAGAACCTTGAGGAACACTGACATTTATAGTTGATTTGTCAGAGGACAAACCATCCACAGACACAAACTGATATCTTTCCGACAGATAAGATCTAAACCAGGCCAGAACATGTCCGTGTAGACCAATTAGGGTTTCCAATCTCTCCAAAAGAATGTGGTGATCGATGGTATCAAAAGCAGCACTAAGGTCTAGGAGCACGAGGACAGATGCAGAGCATTAAAAGGTAATTTACCACCTTCACAAGTGCAGTCTCAGTGCTATGATGGGGTCTAAAACCAGACTGAAGCATTTCGTATACATTGTTTGTCTTCAGGAAGGCAGTGAGTTGCTGCGCAACAGCTTTTTAATTTTTTTTGAGAGGAATGGAAGAATCGATATAGGCCGATAGTTTTTTATATTTTCTGGGTCAAGGTTTGGCTTGACCCAGAAAAGTCATCAAAAATTAGAATATTATCTGCTATGACTACAAGGTCTGATAGGAATTCAGGGAACTCAGTGAGAAACGCTGTATATGGCCCAGGAGGCCTGTAAACAGTAGCTATAAAAAGTGATTGAGTAGGCTGCATAGATTTCATGACTAAAAGCTCAAAAGACGAAAACGTCTAATACAGTCAGTCACAATACATCATAATACAGTCACAAAACAGTAACAATACAGTCACAATACAGTCACAATACAGTCACAATACATCATAACAGTCACAGTACAGTCATAATACAGTAATTGCCAGTCATATACAGTTATATACAGTCATAATAACAGTTATATACAGTCATAATAGTCAAAATACACTAATAGTCATACTGCGTCATAATACAGTTATAACAGTCATAATACGTCATAACAGTCATATACAGTCATAACACAGTCATAAGTCATAATACATTCATATACAGTCATAATAAGGTCATATACAGTCATAATGCAGTTATAATACATCATAAGTCATAATAGTCATATATAGTCATAGTCACAATACAGTCATATACAGTCATAATAAGGTCATATACAGTCATAATACAGTCATATATAGTCAATACAGTCATATACAGTCATTATACAGTCATATACCGTCATAATACAGTTATAATACATCATAATACAGTCATAATATAGTCATATATAGTCAGTCACAATAGTCATATTGCAGTCATAAGTCACAATACAGTCATAAGTCATTATACAGTCATAAGTCATAATACAGTCATACAGTCATAATACAGTCATAATACAGTCATAGTCACAATACAGTCATAATAGTCATGATACAGTCATAAGTCATAATGCAGTCATAATACAGTAATTTCCATTCATATACAGTCATAATAGTCATAATAGTCATAATACATCATAATACAGTCATATACAGCCATAATACAGTTATATACAGCCATAATAGTCATAACAGTCAACATAGTTATAATACAGTCATAACAGTCATATTTAGTCATAACAGTCATTACAGTCATAATACATCATACAGTTCACCTTCCCAAGGAGTCCAAGACCCAAGAGCAGCGGGCAAAACTGGTTGCAATGACATCAGGCAGGTATCTTTTGTGTAAAAAGGACATTTTCAGGTTGAGGTGCTTTCAGACAACAAAGAAGTGGAACTGTACTGGTTTAGCAACTTCCTTAAACTTGAACTACCTCCTCACTGTTTTCACTACTAGCTTAGTTTAAAGGGACAATCTGTGATTGGTACATCCATTTTCTTAACTTTTAAAGTAGCTTTCCAGTGTTTCCAGATTTCTATGAAATATGACCTAAAATGTGTCCCTCCTGCAGAGTTCTGGACATGTCCCATCCTGTGATCAAGCAGACCCGTGTGAATCCCAGAGCAGTGTTAGGCGTCTTGACGGAGAGGATTATGACGTCACTACCTTGTCCGGTCACAAACAATGTCCGGAAGCGTGGCAATGCAGGAGTCAACGTGAGCGCCTGTGTGTTCCTGAGCCGGAAGGTAGGAGGAAATATTACCAAGTGTTCTACTGAAGTGAATTATATTTTCCTCATATTTTACTGGTAACTCAGATTTAGATAATCTCTGTTGTAAAATAGATTTTTAATCTCAATAATCTCACTTTATGATAGCTAGGCCTTCATAAATAAAGTCAATGTCAGGACCATATTGACAGATCACAGATGTCTGTTCAGTAGTGGTAATAGTCACAGATGTCTGTTCAGTAGTGGTAATAGTCACAGATGTCTGTTCAGTAGTGGTAATAGTCACAGATGTCTGTTCAGTAGTGGTAATAGTCACAGATGTCTGTTCAGTAGTGGTAATAGTCACAGATGTCTGTTCAGTAGTGGTAATAGTCACAAATGTCTGTTCAGTAGTGGTAATAGTCACAGATGTCTGTTCAGTAGTGGTAATAGTCACAGATGTCTGTTCAGTAGTGGTAATAGTCACAGATGTCTGTTCAGTAGTGGTAATAGTCACAGATGTCTGTTCAGTAGTGGTAATAGTCACAGATGTCTGTTCAGTAGTGGTAATAGTCACAGATGTCTGTTCAGTAGTGGTAATAGTCACAGATGTCTGTTCAGTAGTGGTAATAGTCACAGATGTCTGTTCAGTAGTGGTAATAGTCACAGATGTCTGTTCAGTAGTCGTAATACTCACAGATGTCTGTTCAGTAGTCGTAATACTCACAGATGTCTGTTCAGTAGTCGTAATACTCACAGATGTCTGTTCAGTAGTCGTAATACTCACAGAGTACCTTTGATATTTTCAGTACAATTTTTTTATTTGAATAAAGACTTTCTAAAATGCCACAATTCAGCATTTTGACTGTGACTTCTGGAAATGTTTAACCCACTTATCCCAACATTTCTCCACCTTTTCACCATCATTGTAAAAGCCCTAGTTCTTTTGTTGTTTTGACAAAGTCATTTCTGAAGATTTGTATTTATTTACTGTGATTAATTTACATCTGTCCATATTTTTAAGGTCAACCCTGTTACGTGAACTGAACTCTTGTTTTAATATGGTGAAACTGTTTTCTAAAGAAATATTGAACATCTAATAGTCAAATCATGGTGTAAAAGCAGGTAAAATAGTTATACTCTTTTAGTCAATTTTCTGGTGGAAAACTGAGTGGGTCGAGCGTAACACTTTAGACCTGTTATCCATAGATAACAGGCTTCCATTCCCCCTGTCACAAGGATATTTATGGCTGATTTAAAATGGTCAACCTTGTTACTTAATAGGCACTTACTATAATCATTAAAAAAAATACCTCTTGATGGAAAACATGTTTTTTTTACGAAGTTGGACCTATGCTCTTTATGAGACTGTTCAAATTAGGTGAAATCCCCAAATAAATTTGAGCAAGTTACACTTCTCAAAAGGCAGCAAATCGTGTTTTTATCATTAGAACCACTTCCTGAAAATGCAATGGTGTAGAATAGATGACTGTCTGGGTTAGAATCTGGGTCATCTGTGTACCAAACGTCTCGGACTAATTTGAAATGTTTTCCACAGGCCTCTATGAAGCAGAGCGGCAGTACTCAGACAGATAGTGATGTGTCACTGGGTATTCCTGCAAATACTGTCATGGCCTACAGTCTGATTGAACTCTACGTCAAATGCAATGGACAGTTTGGTGAGGAAGTGTATGGTTTATCAATGTCCCAGGTATAGCTGCATGGTTAAGTACCATGATAAAGTACACAGCCAGTGTCTACGTTCCTCACTGTATTTAGTACAGCCACTGTATTTAGTACAGCCACTGTATCTGTCTGTGTGTGACTGGTTATGACTGTTGTCTGCTCTTGTCCACAGAGCTGTGCCTCATTTGCAACAATGGGGGCTTTGAAAAGGTTTGGTCAAAGGATGAGATTGAAGGGGATGGAATTATGGACCTGAGAGGCAACTTTGCTGCCAACAGCCCCCTAAATCTGAACAAAGGTAATGTCTCCTGTCTAGTGGTCAACATGTAGTCTAGTCTACTGAATGGACCCACTAGTCAACTTGTAATGTAGTCTACTGAATGGACCGTCTGGTCAACTTGTAGTCTACTGAATGGAATGTGTCATATTTAAATCGTTCTCTTTGATTAATGTTTCCACACTTGGAATATACAAATAAATTATTTGTTACATAAAAATATGACACTTTGACAAAATGGTCTGTGTTTGTGTGTTGACAGAACTGGAGAAACTGAGTGGTCATTTCCAGCTGCTGTCAGCTCTGCCGGTTGCCAAACGCTCCTCTCTGCTCCAGCTCCTCAAGACAACCATGGAGGACAGAGAGGCAGTCAGTGTGCTGGAGAGTGTGGTGAGTGGTAGAGTTCTTCACGGGTCCAACAGATCCAAAATCCGACCCGAGTGGGTCCGGGATCCTAAATTATGACTTGTCTCGGCTCTGGGTCGGGTCTGATCTAATTGCCACAGGTCTTGGTATGTGCAATTACAATTGATTTACCAAATGGACCTGATTGGACTCGTCCTCTTGTTCTCAGTTTCAGCCAATTGCAACTCAATAAAATGTATAGCTTATGTCCAACTGAAACTGATTCCGGCCGCTCACCTCACGTGCCCCCGCTACTGAGGAGAGGGAGAGCGAGAGAGAGTAAAAGGAAACTTTGTCTAGGCTACTGTTATTCCTGAAGATTGAGGCCTTTTTCAATGAAGTAAGGTGAATGTTAGAGGAAAAAGAGTATGATCAGGATAAGGTAAGACCCAGATGCAGACTGAGTCGAAGTAACAATGTTTATTTCAGCAACAGATGCAAAGGTACAGGACGGTAGGCAGGCTCAGGACAGGTAAGAATCAAACCAGGAGGGCGAGAAATAGAGGCTGGGAAAAGACAGGCGCCAACAGGACAAACACTGGTAAGCTTGACAAACCAGACGAACTGGCAACAGAAACAGAGAACACAGGTAGAAGTACACGGGATAATGGGGAAGAGGGGCGACACCTGGAGGGGGTTGGAGACAAGCACAAAGACAGGTGAAACAGTTCAGGGCGTGACAGTACCCCCCCCTCTAGGGGCGCCACCTGGCGTCCTACCTGGGCGCATACCTGGCTGACCGGGGTGCCAGCGGTAGAAGTCGGCGATGAGGGCTGGGTCCAGGATGTCTCTAGCGGGGTCCCAGCACCTCTCCTCCGGGCCATAACCCTCCCAGTCAACCAGGTACTGGAAACCCCTGCCCGTGGTCCAACCCTCAGGAGGTGTCTCACCGTGTATGCCGGATGGCCATCGACGACCCGGGGAGGGCCTGGAAATGGAAGACAAGGGACTGAGACACGGGCTTGATACGGGACACATGAAAGGTGGGGTGTATACGAAGTGTACGTGCAACAGAAGACTAACAGCAGAGGGGCTAATGACCTTGGAGATGGGGAAAGGGACGATAAACCGGGGGGACAGTTTGCGAGACTCCACCCGGAGGGGCAGATCCCGGGTGGAGAGCCATACCTTCTGCACAAGACGATACCGAGGAGCCGGGGTCCGATGGCGATCCGCTTGTCGTATAGGACTAATACTATAGGATTACTAGCCCTATAGTAGCAGTCCTATAGTAGACGCCCCACAGTAGCAGCCCTAGAGTAGTAGTAGCAGCCCTAGAGTAGTAGTAGCAACCCTCTAGTAGTAGTCTTATAGTAGCCCTATAGTAGTAGCCATCCTATAGTAGTAGTCCTAGAGTAAACCTGTAGTAGTCTTATAGTAGCCCTATAGTAGTCTACCATAGGACTGCTACTATAGGGCTAATAGAGGACTACTACAGGACATTACATACGCCTCTAGGAAGAGGGAACGCAACACCCTGCCACAACTCAACTTCCCGTGGAGTGAAAGTGGTATGGGACTGTAGGTGCGAGTAATGACAAAAGGCAGAGAATTTACCGTTTACTTGGAATTTATTCCTTCACACGGTAAATTTGGGGAAAAGGGGCTGCACGGAACCAAAGCAAAGATCTACCTTACCTGCTTACCCACAACTTCCAACTAGTACCACCTGATGCACTAACCAAAATACACGGGATGGTCCGCCCAGGTCTTACCTAGTGTGCATAGACAGTAAATACTACAGGTTATGTATGCCTGCAGGCCTCTTGCCTAAGCACCTTCCCCCCCAGGAACAAAATCAGAATAATTACTAATCACAAACAGTCCTTTTGGCATACACATACCTTTGCAGGACCAGCTACAAAATACTATACACAAACTATTTGAGCAACAACCAACAAAAGATATCAAAGAAACTCTGAGCAACAACCAATACAATAAGCTCTTTCTAAGAAACAACCAACACAGGATATCACCCTCAGCTACAATCACAGAACAGAACCATCAGCAACAACTAACATAGTACATACCAAATCACTTCCTGAGAAACAACCAACATATGCTATAACCTTCAGCTCTTCTCTCTGTAAAGGAACACTGGCTTATATAGCTGGAGAAGGAGTCTGTAATGGGATACAGCTGTATCCTGACGAGGGGGCGGGGTCAGCTCTCCAATCATCAATGGGGCCGACCAATCAGCTGCTTGGGGAAATTCAGGAAGCCATCCTTTTTTCTTTTTTTTTAGGAAGCCACCCTGAAAACACACACATACAAACAAAGCCACAACACAGGAACTGGGGAGCGTAACACGCCCACCACAAAACATGCAAACATACAGTTTTCAATAACAAAAACCAACGCATCCCCAGTTACTAAACCCGTGATAGAGCGTCGGCAACCACATTCGCAGAACCTTTCACATACTTTATCTGTACATTGTACCCTTGTACAATCAGAGCCCACCGCATAAGGCGGCAGTTCTGATTGTACATTTGCTTCAAAAAACACTAAAGGATTATGGTCCGTGAAGACCAGTACAGGCAAGGCACTGGAGCCCACATATACTTCAAAGAACTGTAAGGCTAGCAATAAAGCCAGCGTCTCTTGTTCAATGTTGGACTACTACTACCTTGACTGACACGAGTTGAACTTACGGGAGAAGAAACTGACTCCCTCTTAATCTTCCTGCAAGAGAACCGCACCCACCTCCACTATACTAGCGTCTACCTCCAACTAAAAGGTTTGTCAAAGTTGGGGGCGGCAAGCACTGGGGCACTACAAAGTAGCGCTTTAGCGGACTCAAAAGCATAGTTACAGTCCTGGGACCACTTAAATGGTACCTTGGGACTAAGCAGAGATGTAAGGGGAGCTACTACCTTCGAGAAATTCTTACAGAATGTATGATAGTACCACTACCATCCCCAGGAATCTGCGCAACTGGCGGCGAGTCATGGGAGCAGGAAAAGCAACAATTGCTTCCACTTTACCAGTTACTGGGCGCACTTGACCTCGTCCCACTTGTTTCCCCAAGTAAGTCACAGTAGCCTTCCCAAACTCACACTTGGCCAAATTGAGGGTTAAAGAAGCATTCTCCAACCGCTGAAACACCATTTAAGGTGGCGAAATGATCAGACCAAGTAGACGAATGAATCACCACATCGTCTAGGTAAGCAGTACAGTTTGGCACATCCGCGAACACAATGTTAACTAGCCGCTGAAAAGTAGCAGGTGCATTACACATTCCAAAGGGCATCACAGTGTATTGTACGAAGTTATCAGACGTAACGAAAGCCGATAAGTCAGAAGCTCGAGAGGTCAGAGGCACCTGCCAATAACCTTTTAGCAAATCTAATTTACTTACGCAAGCAGCAGAGCCAATTCTATCAATGCAGTCATCTAAGTGAGGTAGAGGAAAATAATCAGACTTTGTAACTGCATTTACACGACGATAGTCCGTACATAAGCGGGACGTACCGTCAGGCTTAGGAACAAGAATACACGGGGAACTCCAAGAGCTGTTACTTGGTTTTGCCATGTCATTCTGTAATAAATAAACTACCTCACTTTTCATTACCTCCCTTTTCTTAGCATTAACCAGGTACGGATACTGACGTATAAGAGCAGCGTTCCCCAAATCCACGTTATGTTCCAAGATGGACGTGCGACTTGGAACGTCCTGAAACACATTGAGAAAACGATTTATCAATAGGATAAGATCCTTAGTTTGATCGTTATCCAAATGTTCCATTTGAGGGGGTAACTTTTTCAGCATCTCTGAATTACATAAGCGTTCACACTGCTGTAACGTATGGCGTAACTCCAACCCATCCTCCTTATCCTCCTCTAGGTCCCAGCCAGGCTTCAGCACCACCGCAGCCACACTGGAGACGGCGGGCTGGACCGGATTACCTGAGGAACTGTTGGGCTACTACCATAGGACTGCTACTATATGACTACTGGTATAGGGCTACTACCATAGGACTGCTACCATGGGGCTACTACTATAGAGTTACTATAGGGCTACTACTATAGGATGGCTACTATAGGGCTACTACTATAGGGCTTCTGTAGGGCTACTACTATTGGACTACTACTTTAGGGCTACTATTATAGGGTTACTATAGGATGGCTACTATAGGGCTACTACTATAGGGCTACTACTATATGGCTACTACTATAGGGCTACTATAGGGCTACAACTATAGGGCTAATACTATAGGGCTACTACTATAGAGTTACTATAGGGCTACTACCATAGGACTGCTACCATGGGGCTACTACTATAGAGTTACTATAGGGCTACTACTATAGGATGGCTACTATAGGGCTACTACTATAGGGCTACTACTATAGGGATAATATAGGACTACTACTATAGGGCTATGATAGGGCTACTATAGGGTTACTACTATAGAGTTACTACTATAGGGCTACTACTATAGGGCTACTACTATAGAGTTACTATAGGGCTACTACTATAGGGCTTCTGTAGGGCTACTACTATAGGGCTACTACTATAGAGTTACTATAGGGCTACTACTATAGGATGGCTACTATAGGGCTACTACTATAGAGTTACTATAGGGCTACTACTATAGGGCTTCTGTAGGGCTACTACTATTGGACTACTACTTTAGGACTACTACTATAGGGCTACTACTATAGGGCTACTACTATAGGGTTACTATAGGGCTACTACTATAGGATGGCTACTATAGGGCTACTACTATAGGGCTACTATAGGGCTACTATAGGGCTACCACTATAGGGATACTACTATAGGGATACTACTATAGGACTACTACTATAGGACTACTACTATAGGGCTTCTGTAGGGCTACTACTATAGGACTACTACTTTAGGACTACTACTATAGAGCTACTACTGTAGGGCTACTATAGGACTACTACTATAGGACTACTACTATAGGGCTACTATAGGACTACTACTATAGGACTACTACTATAGGGCTTCTGTAGGGCTACTACTATAGGACTACTACTTTAGGACTACTACTATAGGGCTACTACTATAGGGCTACTATAGGACTACTACTATAGGGCTTCTGTAGGACTACTACTATAGGGCTACTACTATAGGGCTACTATAGGACTACTACTATAGGGTTTCTGTAGGCCTACTACTATAGGACTACTACTTTAGGACTACTACTATAGAGCTACTACTGTAGGGCTACTATAGGACTACTACTATAGGACTACTACTATAGGGCTACTATAGGACTACTACTATAGGACTACTACTATAGGGCTTCTGTAGGGCTACTACTATAGGACTACTACTTTAGGACTACTACTATAGGGCTACTACTATAGGGCTACTATAGGACTACTACTATAGGGCTTCTGTAGGGCTACTACTATAGGACTACTACTTTAGGACTACTACTATAGAGCTACTACTGTAGGGCTACTATAGGACTACTACTATAGGACTACTACTATAGGGCTACTATAGGACTACTACTATAGGACTACTACTATAGGGCTACTGTAGGGCTACTACTATAGGACTACTACTTTAGGACTACTACTATAGGGCTACTACTATAGGGCTACTATAGGACTACTACTATAGGGTTTCTGTAGGACTACTACTATAGGGCTACTACTATAGGGCTACTATAGGACTACTACTATAGGGTTTCTGTAGGCCTACTACTATAGGACTACTACTTTAGGACTACTACTATAGAGCTACTACTGTAGGGCTACTACTATAGGGCTTCTATAGGACTACTACTATAGGGCTACTATAGGACTACTACTATAGGGCTACTATAGGACTACTACTATAGGGCTACTATAGGGCTACTACTATAGGGCTACTCTAGGGCTACTGTAGGGCTACTACTATAGGGCTACTACTATAGAGTTACTATAGGGCTACTACTATAGGGCTACTACTGTAGGGCTACTATAGGACTACTACTATAGGGCTACTATAGGACTACTACTATAGGGCTACTATAGGACTACTACTATAGGGCTACTACTGTAGGGCTACTATAGGACTACTACTATAGGGCTACTATAGGACTACTACTATAGGGCTACTATAGGACTACTACTATAGGGCTACTATAGGGCTACTACTATAGGGCTACTCTAGGGCTACTGTAGGGCTACTACTATAGGGCTACTACTATAGAGTTACTATAGGGCTACTACTATAGGGCTACTACTGTAGGGCTACTATAGGACTACTACTATAGGACTACTATAGGGCTACTACAAAAGGACAATTTTTAAGGATATGTAAATGTGGACCATTTGGCTAATATCGCTCGTTTATTGATGACACTTAGCTGCGCCAAGTCGGAGGTTTATTTCTCTCGCTCTTTCTGCTCTCAGACCTGAATGGGTCTCTCGGATCCGAACCGGCGTGGGTCTGTTTTTCCACAAGCCTTTTTGTAACGGGTCTGACTGTCGTCGGGTCCATTCGGAATGGGTAATTTATGCATATTGGGTCCTGTGGAAAAGTCACGGATCCATTTCGGAACGGGACCAACTTTTTGGGCATGTACAGAAACAGGGACAAAACAAACACACACACACCTAATGCAGGAATAAATATATTCCTTTGAGTCTAAGACGTTGGGGGGAGGTGGGGGTGGGGGGGGGGGGGGGTTGTTTTAAGATGGTCATACTATGGATAACTTTGATTTAAAATTTTAGGACCCCTATAGGTATTAAAAATATCATAAATGTTAAAAAGTACTGCAAAATAAACATAAGAAATAAGGTTTTGAGTTGTCCTAAATCTAGGCGATATAAAAAAAAAACTCAAGAAAATAGAGCAGACTGATGAAGTGTGTGCAGAAATAGAGCAAAAAACAAATAAAATAAATATATATATATATATATAGGGGGTAGGCACAAAACTACCTTCATACTTCCATTTGTTTTTTTATTCCAGTAAAGTTTACCTTCAGACGAGTCCCGTGACACTTGTGGTCGTAGAGCAAAACAGAGAACACCATCGTGTTGGTGAGAATCTCCCCTTTCTACAGTGGGGTCCCCTTACTTTGTATCCCAAACGTTCGGATGCTACCAATCAGTAGTTGACACATCGACAGTACCGACTTCAGACTAGTCTCCTGACACCTGTGGGGGTCGTAGAGCAAAACAGAGAACACCTTCCTGGGAGTCTCCCTTTTCCATAGAGTAGTTTGTGGGTCAAACCGTTCAGAAGCTACCACATATCTCTAGCTTTAACAGATTTTGATGGGGATTTTTTTGTTATGTAACTTAGATTGACGCACCAGTGGATCAATCAACTCTAGGGGGTTAATATATCAACCAGAAAATCTGTAACATACTCTAGTCTTAAATATATTCTCTCTGTCTCTCTGTCTTGTCACAGCTGGATCAGATGTGTGATGGTGAGACTCCTGACCTGGGTGATCTGGAAGAGTCTGAGAGGGAAACAGTCCAGGCCATACTGGATCTTGTAGACCAATGTGTTGGGAAGGATGAGGACGAGATCAGATCCTCACTTCTCAGTGCCGTCCACCTCATTGTCAGTGCCATGGACGGTGAGATAGAGAGCAGTTTACACAGGATTCTCCAGTTATTATTTGATCAGTTCCTGGGAAACTAGGTTCACTACTGTGGTTTTACGTGTGCATATTTATTTCTTCAGGAATGACAGATGTGGGTCTGTCTGTGTTGGGATCGTGTTGCAGTCCTCCAGTCTTACAGGCCCTGCAGATCCTGGTGAGTTCACACCTGCTTGATTGAGCCTCTAGTCGTATATGACCTGGAGTTCATTTTTCTAGGTTTTTGTTTATGTAAATGTATCTTCCCATGTTAAATAAACAAATATTTCTACCATTTATGATAACATTGTACCACCAGTAGCAGTAGTAACACCAATGACGGTAACCAGTGGCAATTTTTAACAAAAATATTGGTGGAGAAACTCATTGAAAAAAGTGAATATGCATCGATAAATTACTACACTACAATACACATTGAATGCACCATCATAATTAATAACCAATCCCAGCAGTGAGTTTGAGCCACACACACAAACGTTATAACATAAGGGTTATGACCAGTGTATAGGCTACTTTCCCTTGTCTTTGGCTCCTATTGCAAGGAAGACCACGGTAGTCCAGCATACTTTATAGAGTAAAGTCTATTTTACTTCAGAATTATATCAGCATCGGTCTGCAATATTGCTAATCATTGTTAGAGTATTGGGACGCAGCAGAACACCATTCTGAGTGCAGTTGCCTCTACCTGTCTGTTAACAAGATGCTCAGGTTATGAATAAAGCAACAACGTTTATAAAGCTACTCCCTCCCTTCAACCATTGCATAGATACAGTTCCATGGGTTATTACATTCTGACATCAATCACTTACAACATGTAGTAGCTAGCTAGCTACCTCAAACAGCAGCTGTTAGCCACCGCAAGTTACATCCAAACCACTCAGGTTTAATTATTTTATAACTTGCTCTATTTTAACTGAGGCCTGTTCAGTGGTTGATGAGCACCAAGATGTTTTATCTCTACAAGTTTAAAATAATTTGCTAGGAGATTGTTGACATGATGTATGATGACTTTTCAGCTAGCTAACTAGAAGACGATAAACAACTATGAAATTGCTACGGGAGATAAGATGTCTATTTATCTGTGGCAAATGACATCAAGCCTTCTTGGGCGGGCACTACTAATGAATCTCTATAGCAGCACCCAAGTGTGCTACAGCTGACTGAGTCCCCTGGCTAGCCTCTCCACAACAGATCACTGAGGGAGGCTGAAACAGCTGCATTAGGGAGCTGCCTTTCCTCAAACAACATTTACCAAAATAACAATACAACAGAGAAGGGAGCACGTACTGAATGCTTTATTAGCTCAAGCAATTACAAATCAAATGTGTTTGCTTACTGATTTAATGTTGTGACATGAATGAAAGCCAGAATTACATGCAGAACAGCGCCATCTACTGGATAGTGGTGGGGCTGTTCTGAATGATGTGTTGCATCAAAGTATAGGTCTCACCAATGACACATTTGTTAGTAATTTAGGCCACCGATCTCAAATCTAAGGTCATTTAACCTTTAAAAGTAATTTACTTCATAATTTACTAAAGAGATTTGATTAATAATTTTGCTCAGAATGTAATTTCCCTTCATTTAAAATTGAGTTACACCAATTACACGTTTTATTTAAACACACCAAATTATCTATGGAATGATAACCTGTATGACATACTAAAAGGGTCTCATTAGCTAATCATTTTATTTAATATATGTAACGATTTTCCTCCTCCTGAGTAGGGATTGGACCAAAGCGCAGCATTGTGATCTGACATAATGATTTAACGAAACCAAAAAACACGAAGAACACTAGAGAATTACAAAAACAATAAACGACGTAGACAGACCTAAACTTGAGAACTTACATAACACGAAGAACGCACGAACAGGAAAATAGACTACACAAAAACCGAACGAACAAACAAACCGAAACAGTCCCGTGTGGCGCAACATACACAGACACGGAAGACAATCACCCCCAAACTAACAGTGAAAACAGCCTACCTATATATGATTCTCAATCAGAGGAAATGAACAACACCTGTCCCTGATTGAGAACCATATAAGGCTAATTAACCATCACACTCCCACATAGAACAAACAACACAGACTGCCCATCCCAACTCACGCCCTGACCAACTAAACACATACAAAACAAGAGAAAACAGGTCAGGAACGTGACAATATAAACCCCTACCCTGATAAGTTTGCCACTGGAAAGAATGCTCAAGGTCCTTGTATATCTTTGTAATGAGTGATTTACAAGGCAGTAACACTAATGATATTAAATACATTTGTTTATTTTATAGCATTCAAAATAATAAATAGATGTCTCTAAATCCCCGAAACATGTCACTACAACTCTACACATCACTACTGGGACACGCCTATTTGGAGTCCCTAAGTATTTTAAACAATGCATACAAATAAAGTTTTGCATTATAAAGGACTTCCATTATGTTTTCACATTGATAAACAGTTCAATATCAATTAAAACATGTATAATGTCTAACTGTTTGTCATTTTAAAGTGTTTGTCATTATTGCAAAGTTGAGGGATGCAAATGCCACCTTATTTCAAGAATGACCCAGAAAAGAAAGCATATCAATGTATTCCTGAGCTGCTTGTCCTCCAGGTGCAGCATGTGGCAGCAGGGAGTGGGGAGACCCTCTCTCTGAGAGATGCAGGTCTGGCTGTTCTGACTGAGGAGGAGGTGTATCAGAGGACAGAGAGTCTCTTTGGTCACTCTAAAGTTACACTGAAGAGAGAGGAGGACACACTGAGGACAGAGATGAAGGACCAGCCTGGATACCTTCCTCTAGTCATGAGTATCGCTGTGAAAGGCCTGGCCTCTTTAGTGTAGTGTAGTGTAGTGTAGTGTAGTGTAGTGAGTGAGTGAGTGAGTGAGTGAGTGAGTGAGTGAATGAGTGAGTGAGTGAGTGAGTGAGTGAGTGAGTGAGTGAGTGAGTGAGTGAGAGTGAGAGTGAGAGAGAGAGAGAGAGAGAGAGAGAGAACATGTCAATCCAGTTTGAACTGATACACTCAGTATTCTATTCCATGTTTGACTCCTGCACTAGTTGAGCTGAAGAACTAGTGAACAACAGTGTATTTATCCTTGTAATGTTTTCAGTAAAGTTCAACAAACGATATCAGACGTCCCGACCTCCATTCTTCTAATCATTAGATAATACAACATAAAGGCACATTACATAGGGGGGGGGGGGGGAGGCATTGTCCATTGCATACATTTGAGCATTGTCAAGTGACCCACAAGACAAGAACAGAAACAGAATCCTGTTCAAAATACTGTTCACCAGAATCATGTCCAAAGAATATTCAAAACATTTCTGTGAAGTCTGTTATTATTCTATACTCATTTGAAAGTGTAAACTTTCTCACATTACTGTGCTACCAGGTTCAAAAAGTATACTTATTAAAACCACGATGAAGTCCATCACCCTGGTAATCTTGATGTCTAGAATACCAGGGTGATGAAGATGTTGTTCTTTTTAATAATGATTCTTTACTCAGAGAAAACATCCCCAATATGTGGAGTCAGTATGATGGTCCTGTCTTTCCTCAGAGAAAACATCCCCAATATGTGGAGTCAGTATGATGGTCCTGTCTTTACTCAGAGAAAACATCCCCAATATGTGGAGTCAGTATGATGGTCCTGTCTTTACTCAGAGAAAACATCCCCAATATGTGGAGTCAGTATGATGGTCCTGTCTTTCCTCAGAGAAAACATCCCCAATATGTGGAGTCAGTATGATGGTCCTGTCTTTCCTCAGAGATAACATACAACTAAGATGTAATGGTGGTTATTGGTGAGAATGGAGAGGGGCTTTATCCAGGGGATTGGGATGGGGTGACTGGGAGACCATCAGACACTTCTCTGAGGTGAGAGGGGCTTTATCCAGGGGATTGGCATGGGGTGACTGTGAGAGCATCAGACACTTCTCTGAGGTGAGAGGGGCTATATCCAGGGGATTGGGATGGGGTGACTGGGAGAGCATTAGACACTTCCCTTAGGTGTGCGTAGGGCCTCCACCAGAGTATGTTAGCGGTGAAGTGAGTGTAACCTGGGGTTACTGTAGGTACAGGTGAACTGAGTGTAGCCTGAGGTTACTGTAGGTACAGGTGAACTGAGTATAGCCTGAGGTTACTGTAGATACAGGTGAAGTGAGTGTAACCTGGGGTTACTGTAGGTACAGGTGAAGTGAGTGTAACCTGGGGTTACTATAGGTACAGGTGAAGTGAGTGTAGCCTGAGGTTACTGTATGTACAGGTGAACTGAGTGTTACTTGGGGTTACTGTACGTGCAGCTGATCTGAGAATACAAGTTCGGTGTTTGACTGAGAAGGGTCCACGTTCCTGCATTTGAGCCTTCGTGCATTTGCAGTAACCCCTGTTTATACTTCTATTCGTCCGTATTTAAACTAGAACAGGAAGGAGGTGGGGGCGCTCCAGTACAGTAGGTACCCTAACATTGGATGTTAACCACCGCCAACCCCCACAGCAGAAGAAGAGATGAGGGCGATAACTGTGAACAGTGTCCTTCGCCCTGCTCAGTGGTGGAAAAAGTATGCAATTGTCATACTTGAGTAAAAGTAAAGATACCTTAATTAACAATGACTCAAGTAGAAGTGAAAGTCACCCAGTAAAATACTACTTGAGTAAAAGTAAAAAAGTATTCTGTTTTAAATATACATAAGTATCCAGATAGGAAACATATATATATACATGAACAGTAATTTACAGATGCACACAAACAATGACTACATCTCATCTACCCAGACCTGCATGCTCACACCACCATCCCTAGTTCCTGCATTATTGTTTACCACTTGGACTTAAATGTGTTTTTCTCGTTTGCCAAAGATCATTCAAAGATATTATTTTTTCTTGGCTGATAATAATGTATTCTGGAGAAATCCAGTCTGTTCGTGACAACATGCCACTCCTCATTGTGCCAAACATGACAAGCAGTGTGTAACGGAATTCCTCCTCCTCTTCATCCGAAGAGGAGGAGCAAGGATTCTACCAAAATGCAGCGTTGGAATAGAACATAATGAATTTATTTAACAAGACAAAAAACGAACTAACTTGAATAACTAACAAAATAACAAAACGGAGTAGACAGACCTGGACATGCGAACTTACATAAAACGAAGAACTCACGAACAGGAAAAATGACTACACAAAAGAACGAACTAACAAACAAACCGAAACAGTCCCGTGTGGCGCGACAAACACAGACACAGGAGACATACACCCACAAAACACAAGTGAAACCCAGGCTGCCTTTGTATGATTCTCAATCAGGGACAACGATTGACAGCTGTCTCTGATTGAGAATCATACCAGGCCGAACACAAAATCCCAACATAGAAAATCAACCATAGACAACCCACCCAACTCACGCCCTGACCAACTAAAATAAATACAAGACAAAGGAAAACAGGTCAGGAACGTGACACAGTGGCAAGGAATGTAATGTTAGCACAGACAGACTGGATTTCTCCAGGTTACTCATAAAGCTGTATTCAGATTCATTAATACATTTACTGGTCTTATACATCATTTTTTTTTTAAACTATAGTTACAACCTACACAGTATTTTTACTAAAGTACTTTACACGACTGCCCCCGCCTGTCGGGCACTGTTTTTCCTGTTATGTTAATGACGGCGAAGGCAGGTGTTTGGCAGGCGTGAGCGAAGGACACTGTGTGCTAACTAGCTAGTCCATGGAGGACTCCGGTACACAGCAAACGGGAGACGGGGGTGACACCGTGTGCTAGCTTATTGGATAACTAGCAAACTAACTAGCACATGGTATCGCAAGCTAGGTAGTTAGCTAGCACACAGTGATGCCCCTTCCTCCTGCCTGCTGTGTATCGGGAAAAACTAGTGGGGCTCTAGTACACAGCAGGCAGGTTGACACTGTGTGCTAGCTAGCAGGACTCCGGTACACAGCAGGCAGGGAGACACTGTGTGCTAGCTAGCAGGACTCCGGTACACAGCAGACAGGGTGACACTGTGTGCTAGCTAGCAGGACTCCGGTACACAGCAGACAGGGAGACACTGTGTGCTAGCTAGCAGGACTCCGGTACACAGCAGACAGGGTGACACTGTGTGCTAGCTAGCAGGACTCCGGTACACAGCAGACAGGGAGACACTGTGTGCTAGCTAGCAGGACTCCGGTACACAGCAGACAGGGAGACACTGTGTGCTAGCTAGCAGGACTCCGGTACACAGCAGGCAGGGAGACACTGTGTGCTAGCTAGCAGGACTCCGGTACACAGCAGACAGGGTGACACTGTGTGCTAGCTAGCAGGACTCCGGTACACAGCAGACAGGGAGACACTGTGTGCTAGCTAGCAGGACTCCGGTACACAGCAGACAGGGTGACACTGTGTGCTAGCTAGCAGGACTCCGGTACACAGCAGGCAGGGAGACACTGTGTGCTAGCTAGCAGGACTCCGGTACACAGCAGACAGGGTGACACTGTGTGCTAGCTAGCAGGACTCCGGTACACAGCAGACAGGGAGACACTGTGTGCTAGCTAGCAGGACTCCGGTACACAGCAGACAGGGTGACACTGTGTGCTAGCTAGCAGGACTCCGGTACACAGCAGGCAGGGAGACACTGTGTGCTAGCTAGCAGGACTCCGGTACACAGCAGACAGGGAGACACTGTGTGCTAGCTAGCAGGACTCCGGTACACAGCAGACAGGGAGACACTGTGTGCTAGCTAGCAGGACTCCGGTACACAGCAGAGAGGGTGACACTGTGTGCTAGCTAGCAGGACTCCGGTACACAGGAGGTGGTGGTGAAAAACTCAAACAATACTTTTATTTCCCTTTTGACCCACAACCAAAAGCCTGCAGGAGAGACACAAATAAATCAGAGTTGACCTTTAATGAAAAGTTTTGTACCTTGGGATGATTATAAGGTATTCTGGAGAAATCCAGTCTGTTTGTACTATCATTCCACTCCTTGCCACTCTTAAGAACACATCTCATCCTTTCCCAGGTGATGTTACCCCAGCTTTAGCTAATGCTCTCTTCATCTCAGCCAATGTAAAAGGGCCATTCAATGTATCCCCCACCATCTCTCTCTGATCCAGGACCCCCGGATGTTCTCCTCTGACCCTCTCTCTCCCACGCTGCCCCTCTTCTGTCATTCTTTGAGCTGTGCACCTTCACAAATGCCTGGGCTAACATCTCTGCCTTCTCCACATCTCTCACTGCAACAATCTCCCTACTTTTCAACACAGGGAGATCCCAATCTCTTCTGACCCCACTCATCCTCTTAATCATCCCCCATACCTCTCAGAAGAAATACAGTAGACGGCACGAGTCAAAAAGTGATTGATGACCTCTTTTATGTGTCACGTGGTTATGCTCATATATGTACATCCTGTCCTTCCGTTCTCACGCTATCGAGTGAGTGCTTATGTAACCTGATAGTGCATCTGTTTATGGTAAAGCATGTGTTTGCATTAAAGCTGTCAATATGATTGATGTGTAGTGACCTTGTTGAACTGTGTAATGTGTTTGAACATTTGATGCATCTGTTTAGGTTAAAGCCTGTGTTTGCATTAAAGCTGAACCTTGTTCAACCTTGTTGAACTGTGTAATGTGTTTGAACATTTTAAAGAGTAGGGCAACGTTGTAGTGAGCTTACGGCCTGGCTGTTGTATAAGAAACAGTAATTTCCGGGGGGTCAAGGTCTGTATAAGTGAAGAGCTGTGAACACTATGAGCGACAAGAAACCGCGAGAGATAAACCACAGAAGACTAAAGAAGAAATAAAACACGTCTCCTAGACCAATTGTCAGTGTATTGTGTCCTTCGTGTCATGAACACAATGACAAAACCATCGAAGCCATTCTTTGTGAGGCCCCTGATTGTTTTAATGGTGTGGTGGATATGAGTGACGGACATATGAGTTACATTTTCCAACCGGACGATTCAACGGTGAAGATTTTCACAAACGGATGCCTCGAAACTCTTTCCCAACCAAAAACAGGGTGTTTTTCTCCTGCGTTGCGGATGAGAGAATGGCTTAAGATACGCCTTGCTCTATGTCAGATCGAACAGGCCCTCGGGAACAACCCTGCCTGGGCACGCATTGGAAGAGGAAGTCTGCGGGCGAGATGATCTGAAAGCCATAAGAATCTCTTCAGTGGCATATAGTCCAGACTCCAAAGTGACAATTTTAGATTGCGCCGAATTCAATAGTTTAAATGCCACCAAATCAGTTAGTTCGTATGTTTTTTCAAAAGCCTGCACAGAGGTCAACTATTTTGTGCCTGTCTTTAGCTTTAGATGGGGAGATTACTTTAAAGTCCTTAAAATGATGAAACATGTGGAAACTCTTTTCCAAAATCGTGAACATTTGCGTCGATGGGCACTTCTGTCCTCTAGACATAATCTGGGCCTAAAGGCAAGAAGGCTGATCTATCCAGGGAAGGAAAACATGCAAAACATGGAAGGCGCTGGAGATCACAGGGGGAAGAGATAGTGTCTGAACAGGCCACATCTTGATGATGGGGTTTTAGAGAATGATGGAGGTCATTAGGTTACAAACATAGAAACATGCTGATAGATGCACACAAACAATGACTACATCTCATCTACCCAGACCTGCATGCTCACACCACCATCCCTAGTTCCTGCATTATTGTTTACCACTTGGACTTAAATGTGTTTTTCTCGTTTGCCAAAGATCATTCAAAGATATTATTTTTTCTTGGCTGATAATAATGTATTCTGGAGAAATCCAGTCTGTTCGTGACAACATGCCACTCCTCATTGTGCCAAACATGACAAGCAGTGGCAAGGAATGTAATGTTAGCACAGACAGACTGGATTTCTCCAGGTTACTCATAAAGCTGTATTCAGATTCATTAATACATTTACTGGTCTTATACATCTATTTTTTAACTATAGCTACAACCTCAAAAATGTTTTGTTGAAGGTCAATGTTGATGTATTATTTTTGATTTGTATTCCCCAGAATACAGTCAGCCCATATGGTGTTGGGCAGTTAGAATACAGTCAGCCCATATGGTGTTTGGCCGTTAGAATACAGTCAGCCCATATGGTGTTGGGTAGTTAGAATACAGTCAGCCCATATGGTGTTGGGTAGTTAGAATACAGTCAGCCCATATGGTGTTGGGTGGTCAGAATACAGTCAGCCCATATGGTGTTGGGCAGTTAGAATACAGTCAGCCCATATGGTGTTGGGCAGTTAGAATACAGTCAGCCCATATGGTGTTGGGTAGTTAGAATACAGTCAGCCCATATGGTGTTGGGCAGTTAGAATACAGTCAGCCCATATGGTGTTGGGCAGTTAGAATACAGTCAGCCCATATGGTGTTGGGCAGTTAGAATACAGTCAGCCCATATGGTGTTGGGCAGTTAGAATACAGTCAGCCCATATGGTGTTGGGCAGTTAGAATACAGTCAGCCCATATGGTGTTGGGCAGTTAGAATACAGTCAGCCCATATGGTCAGTTAGATTACAGTCAGCCCATATGGTGTTGGGCAGTTAGAATACAGTCAGCCCATATGATGTTGGGCAGTTAGAATACAGTCAGCCCATATGGTGTTGGGCAGTTAGAATACAGTCAGCCCATATGGTCAGTTAGATTACAGTCAGCCCATATGGTGTTGGTAGTTAGAATACAGTCAGCCCTTATGGTGTTGGGCAGTTAGAATACAGTCAGCCCATATGGTGTTGGGTGGTCAGAATACAGTCAGCCCATATGGGTAGTTAGAATACAGTCAGCCCATATGGGGAGTTAGAATACAGTCAGCCCATATGGGGAGTTAGAATACAGAATACGTACAGGTGAACTGAGTGTAACCTGGGGTTACTGTAGGAACAGGTGAACTGAGTGTAACCTGGGGTTACTGTATGTACAGGTGAACTGAGTGTAACCCGGGGTTACTGTATGTACAGGTGAACTGAGTGTAACCTGGGGTTACTGTACATACAGGTGAACTGAGTGTAACCTGGGGTTACTGTACATACAGGTGAACTGAGTCTAGCCTTGGGTTACTGTACGTACAGGTGAACTGAGTCTAGCTTGGGGTTACTGTACGTATAGGTGAACTGAGTCTAGCCTTGGGTTACTGTACGTACAGGTGAACTGAGTCTAGCCTTGGGTTACTGTACGTACAGGTGAACTGAGTCTAGCCTTGGGGTTACTGTATGTACAGGTGAACTGAGTCTAGCCTTGGGGTTACTGTATGTACAGGTGAACTGAGTCTAGCCTTGGGTTACTGTACGTATAGGTGAACTGAGTCTAGCCTTGGGTTACTGTATGTACAGGTGAACTGAGTGTAACCTGGGGTTACTGTACGTACAGGTGAACTGAGTCTAGCTTGGGGTTACTGTATGTACAGGTGAACTGAGTCTAGCCTTGGGTTACTGTATGTACAGGTGAACTGAGTCTAGCCTTGGGTTACTGTATGTACAGGTGAACTGAGTCTAGCCTTGGGTTACTGTATGTACAGGTGAACTGAGTCTAGCCTTGGGTTACTGTATGTACAGGTGAACTGAGTCTAGCCTTGGGTTACTGTACATACAGGTGAACTGAGTCTAGCCTTGGGTTACTGTACGTACAGGTGAACTGAGTCTAGCCTTGGGTTACTGTACATACAGGTGAACTGAGTGTAACCTGGGGTTAGATCCTGCTTTGTTTGTTTTAATAAGGGAGTAGAGCTTATTACTTGTTTCTCTTTTGTAAGCTTGCCTCCCCTATAATGGGAAATAGCTCTTTGTGTAGATGAAGTACTGTATATAATCAGATCAAATCAAATTGTATTAGTCACATGCGCCAAATTCAACAGGTGTAGCACTGAAATGCTTACTTACAAGCCCCTAACCAACAATGTAGTTTAAAAAAGTATGAATAAGATTAAGAAATAAAAGTAACAAGTAATTAAAGAGCAGCAGTAAAATAACAATAGCGAGACTATATACAGGGGGTACTGGTAAAGAGTCAATGTGCGGGGGCACCGGTTAGTCGAGGTGATTGAGGTAATATGTACATGTAGGTAGAGTTATTAAAATGACTATGCATAGATAATAACAGAGAGTAGCAGCGGCGTAAAAAGTGGGGGGGTGGCAGGCGATGCAAATAGTCTGGGAAGCCATTTGGTTGGATGTTCAGGAGTCTTATGGCCTGGGGCTAGAGGCTGTTTAGAAGCCTCTTGGACCAAGACTTGGCGCTCCGGTATCGCTTGACGTGGGGTAGCAGAGTGAACAGTCTATGACTAGGCTGGCTGGGGTCTTTGAACATTTTTAGGGCCTTCCTCCGACACCGCCTGGTATAGAGGTCCTGGATGGCAGGAAGCGTGGCCCCAGTGATGTACTGGGCCGTACGCACTACCCTCTGTAGTGCCTTGCGGTCGGAGGCCGAGCAGTTGCCATACCAGGCAGTGATGCAACCAGTCAGGATGCTCTCGATGGTGCCGCTGTAGAACCGTTTGACGATCTGAGGATCATGACAAATCTTTTCAGTCTCCTGAGGGGGAATAGGTTTTGTCGTGCCCTCTTCACGACTGTCTTGATGTGTTTGGACCATGATAGTTCGTTGGTGACGTGAACACCAAGGAACTTGAAGCTTTCAACTTGCTCCACTACAGCCCCGTCGATGAGAATGGGGACGTGCTCGGTCCTATTTTTCCTGTAGTCCACAATAATCTCCTTTGTCTTGATCACGCTGAGGGAGAGGTTGTTGTCCTGGCACCACACGGCCAGGTCTCTGACCTCCTCACTATAGGCCGTCTCATCATTGTCGGTGATCAGGCCTACCACTGTTGTGTCATCAGCAAACTTAATGATGGCGTTGGAGTCGTGCCTGGCCGTGCAGTCATGAGTGAACAGGGAGCACAAGAGGGGACTGAGCACACATCCCTGAGGGGTCACTGTGTTGAGGATCAGCGTGGCAGATGTGTTGTTACCTACCCTTACCACCTGGGGGCAGCCTGTCAGGAAGTTCAGGATCCAGTTGCAGAGGGAGGTGTTTAGTCCCAGGGTCCTTAGCTTATTGATGAGCTTTGAGGGCACTACGGCGTTGAACCCTGAGCTGTAGTCAATGAATAGCATTCTCTTTTTTTCTTCTTTTTTTACCCCCTTTTTCTCCCCAATTGGTAGTAGTTACTGTCTTGTCTCATCGCTGCAACTCCCGTACGGACTCGGAAGAGGCGAAGATCGAGAGCCATGCGTCCTCCGAAACACAACCCAACCTAGCCGCACTACTTCTCGACACAGCGCACATCCAACTCGGAAGCCAGCCGCACCTAGCGACCTGGTCAGCGTGCACTGCGCCCAGCCCGCCACAGGAGTCGCTAGTGCGCGATAAGGTCAAACCCTCCCTAACCCGGACGATGCTGGGCCAATTGTGCGCCGCCCCATGGGCCTCCCAGTTGCGGCCGGCTGCGACAGAGCCTGGGCTCGAACCCAGAATCTCTGGTGGCACAGCCAGAATCTCTGGTGGCACAGCCTTAGACCACTGCGCCACCCAGGAGGCATGAATAGCATTCTCACATAGGTGTTCCTTTTGTCCAGGTGGGAAAGGGCAGTGTGGAGTGCAATAGAGATTGCATCATCTGTGGATCTGTTGGGGCGGTATGCAAATTGGAGTGGGTCTAGGGTTTCTGGGATAATGGTGTTGACGTGAGCCGTGACCAACCTCATAGCACTTCATGGCTACAGACGTGAGTGCTACGGGTCAGTAGTCATTTAGGCAGGTTACCTTAGTGTTCTTAGGCACAAGGACTATGGTGGTCTGCTTAAAACATGTTGGTATTACGGACTCGGACAGAGAGAGGTTAAAGATGTCAGTGCAGACACTTGCCAGCCGGTCAGGGCATGCTCGCAGTACACGTTCTGGTAATCCATCTGGCCCTGCGGCCTTGTGAATGTTAACCTGTTTAAAGGTCTTACTCACATCGGCTGCGGAGAGCGTGATCACACAGTCGTCCGGAACAGCTGGTTCTGTCATGCATGTTTCCGTGTTATTTGCCTCAAAGCGAGCATAGAATTAGTTTAGATCGTCTGGTAGGTTCGTGTCACTGGGCAGCTCTCGGCTGTGCTTCCCTTTGTAGTCTGTAATGGTTTGCAAGCCCACCCACATCCGACGAACGTCGGAGCTGGTGTAGTACGATTCGATGCTTTTCCTGTTTGATGGTTTGTTGGAGGGCATAGCGGGAAATCTTATAAGGTTCTGGGTTAGAGTCCCGCTCCTTGAAAGCGGCAGCTCTAGCCTTTAGCTCAGTGCGGATGTTGCCTGTAATCCATGGCTTCTGGTTGGGGTATGTACGTACAGTCACTGTGGGGACGACGTCATCGATGCACTTATTGATGAAGCCAATGACTGATGTGGTGTACTCCTCAATGCCATCGGAATAATCCCGGAACATATTACAGTGTGTGCTAGCAAAATAGTCCTGTAGCTTAGCATCTGCTTCATCTGACCACATTTTTTATAAACCGTGTCACTGGTGCTTCCTGCTTTAATTTTTGCTTGTAAGCAGGAATCAGGATAGAATTATGGTCAGATTTGCAAATTGGAGGGCGATTGAGAGCTTTGTACGCGTCTCTGTGTGTGAAGTACAGGTGGTCTAGAGTTCTTTTCCCTCTGGTTGCACTTTAACATGTTGATAGAAATGAGGTTAAACAGATTTAAGTTTCCCTGCATTAAAGTCTCCGGCCACTAGGAGTGCCGCCTCTGGATGAGTGTTTTCCTGTTTGCTTACGGCGGAATAAAGCTCATTGAGTGCGGTCTTAGTGCCAGCATCGGTCTGTGGTGGTATGTAGACAGCTACAGAAAATACAAATGAAAACTCTCTAGGTAGATAGTGTGGTCTACAACTTATCATGACTTCCTTAGATATCGTGCGCCAGCTGTTGTTCACAAATATGCAGCCCTTGTCTTACCAGACGCCCCTGTCTATCCTGCCGATACAGTGTATAACCAGCCTCCTGTATGTTGATTATGTCGTCTTTTAGCCATGACTCTGTGAAGCATAAGATATTACAGTTTTGAATGTCCTGTTGGTAGTTCAATCTTCCTCGTAAGTCATCGATTTTATTTTCTAATGATTGCACGTTAGCTTGTAGAATGGAAGGCAGTTGGGGTTTATTTGATCACCTACGAATCCTCAGAAGGCAGCCCGACCTCTGCCCCCTTTTTCTCCGTCTTCTCTTCACGCAGATTACGGGGATTTGGGCCTGTTCCCGGGAAAGCAGTATGTCCTTCACGTCGAGCTCGTCGGACTCATTGAAGGAAAAAAAAGCTTCCAGCTCATGGTGGTGAGTAATCGCTGTTTTGATGTACAGAAGTTATTTTCAGTCATAAGAGACGGTAGCAGCAACATTATGTACAAAATAAGTTTAAAAAAACAAGTTACAAACAATGCAAAAACCGAGCAAAAAAACACAATTGTTCAGGAGAACGAAATATGTCAATTTGAAATGAAATGAAATAGGAAATCATCCTGAGAGAGTGATCTTCCTTGCAATTGCTTGAATAAACCCCATTGCTGATAAATAAATTCTGCCTGATTCCTTGAATGAGTTTTCCTCAACACCGTCATATGCAGTGCATTCGGAAAGTATTCAGACCTCTTCACTTTTTACACATTTTGTTACGTTACAGCCTTATTCTACAATGGATTAAATAGATTTTCTTCCTCATCAATCTGCACACAATACCCCATAATGACAAAGCGAACAGGTAGGCATTTTTGCTAATGTATTTACATAACTATTCAGACCCTTTGCTATGAGTCTCGAAATTGAATTCAGGTGCATTCTGTTTCCATTGATCATCTTTGAGATGTTTTTACAGCTTGATTGGAGGCCACCTGTGGTAAATGAAATTGATTGGAAATGATTTGGAAAAGCACACACCTGTCTATATAAGGTCCAACAGTTGACAGTGCATGTCAGAGCAAAATCCAAGGCATGATGTCGAAGGAATTGTCTGTAGAACTCCGAGACAGGATTGTGTCGGGGCATAGATCTGGGGAAGCGTACCAAAAATTGTCTGCAGCATTGAAGATACCTAAGAATACAGTGGCCTCCCTCATTCTTAAATGAAAGAAGTTTGGAACCACCAAGACTCTTCCTAGAGCTGGCTGCCTGGCCAAACTGAGCAATCGATGGAGAAGGGCCTTGATCAGGGAGGTGACCAAGAACCTGACTGAGCTCCGGAGTTCCTCTGTGGAGATGGGAGAACCTTCCAGAATGACAACCATCTCAGGAGCATTCCACCAATCAGACCTCAGACTGGGGCGAAGGTTCACCTTCCAACAGGAAAACGACCCTAAGCACACAGCCAAGACAACACAGGAGGGGCTTCGGGATAAGTCTCTGAATGTCCTTGAGTGGCCCAGCCAGAGCCCGGACTTGAATCCGATCGAACATCTCTAGAGACACCTGAAAATAGCTTTCCATCTAACCTGACAGAGCTTGAGAGGGTTTGCAGAGAAAAGTGGGAGAAACTCGCCAAATACAGGTGTGCCAAGCTTGTAGCGTCATACCCAAGAAGACTCGTGGCTGTAATCTCTGCCAAAGGTGCTTCAACAAAATACTTTAAATGATGTCTGAGTGTTGGAGTGTAATAAAAAAACAAGAAAGTGGTGCTGTCTGGTTTGCTTAATATGAGCAATTTGAAATGATTTATACTTTACTTTTGATACTTAAGTATATTTTAGCAATTACATTTACTTTTGATACTAAAATATGTTTAAAACCAGATACTTTTACTCTAGTACTATTTTACTGAGAGTCATTTTCTATTAAGGTATCTTAATACTTTTTCCTCCACTACGCTAGCTAGTATGGAGGACTCTGGTACACAGCAGGCAGGGCGACACTGTGTTCTAGCTAGCAGGACTCTGGTACACAGGAGGTGTTGGGCGAAAAACTCAGATAATACTTTTATTTCCCTTTTGTCACAAGCATGAAGCTGTCATGCTCGAGCAAGGGCGTTCATGCAGGATCCAATGGGATGCTTGATGTGGGGGATGTTCCTGCAGATGCAGAAATGGCCACATGCAGGAATGCACCGAATTGCGGGCCTCAATCACATGCTATTGGAGAGACTAGCCATGTGCCACATGGAATCGCACTTACAAGCCTGCTAGAGTTAGCGGTAGGCGGACGAGCAACATCCACTGTTGTAGTACGGATGAAGCCTGAGCTGGAATGTGAAGCTAACTAAGCTGCTTAGAAAACCCTGAGTAGATTTAGCTTGCTTCATAGGATACCCCTCTGAGGGGCTGCTCTGGTGTTTACTTAGGCTTAACAGTTTTTTAAAAATATATTTTTATTTCACCTTTATTTAACCAGGTAGGCTAGTTGAGAACAAGTTCTCATTTACAACTGCCTCCTGGCCAAGATAAAGCATAGCAATTTGACACATACAACAACACATAGTTACACATGGAATAAACAAACATACAGTCAATAATACAGTAGAAAAAGTCTATATACAGTGTGTGCAAATGAGGTAAGATAAGGGAGGTAAGGCAATAAATAGGCCATAGTGGCGAAGTAATTACAATATAGCAATTAAACACTGGAGTGATAGATGTGCAGAAGATGAATGTGCAAGTAGAAATACTAGGGTGCAAAGGAGCAAAATTAATTCATTAATACAGTATGGGGATGAGGTAGTTGGATGGGCTATTTACAGATGGGCTGTGTACAGGTGCAGTGATCTAAGAGCTGCTCTGACAGCTGGTGCGTAAAGTTAGTGAGGGAGATATGAGTCTCCGGCTTCAGTGATTTTTGCAGTTCGTTCCAGTCATTGGCAGCAGAGAACTGGAAGGAAAGGCGGCGAAAATAGGAATTGGCTTTGGGGGTGACCAGTGAGATATACCTGCTGGAGCGCGTGCTACGGGTGGGTGCTGCTATGGTGACCAGAGAGCTGAGATAAGGCAGGTCTTTACCTAGCAAAGACTTGTAGATGACCTGGAGCCAGTGGGTTTGGCAACGAGTATGAAGCGAGGGCCAGCCAACGAGAGCGTACCGGCCGCAGTGGTGGGTAGTATATGGGGCTTTGGTGACAAAACGGATGGCACTGTGATAGACTGCATCTAATTTGTTGAGTAGGGTGTTGGAGGCTATTTTGTAAATGCCATCGCCAAAGTCGAGGATCGGTAGGATGGTCAGTTTTATGAGGGTATGTTTGGCAGCATGAGTGAAGGATGCTTTGTTGCGAAATAGGAAGCCAATTCTATATTTAATTTTGGATTGGAGATGTTTATTGTGAGTCTGGATGGAGAGTTTACAGTCTAACCAGACACCTAGGTATTTGTAGTTGTCCACATATTCTAAGTCAGAACCGTCCAGAGTAGTGATGCTGGATGGGCGTGCAGGTGCAGGCAGCGATCGGTTGAAGAGCATGCAGTTAGTTTTACTTGCATTTAAGAGCAGTTGGAGGCCACGGAAGGAGAGTTGCATGGCATTGAAGCTCATCTGGAGGTTAATTAACACAGTGTTCAAAGAAGGGCCAGAAGTATACAGAATGGTGTCGTCTGCCTAGAGGTGGATCAGAGAATCACCCGCAGCAAGAGCGACATCATTGATGTATACAGAGAAGAGAGTCGGCCCGAGAATTGAACCCTGTGGCACCCCCATAGAGACTGTCAGAGGTCCGGACAACAGGCCCTCCGATTTGACACACTGAACTCTATCAGAGAAGTAGTTGGTGAACCAGGCGAGGCAGTCATTTGAGAAATCAAGGCTGTTGAGTCTGCCGATAAGAATGTGGTGATTCTCAGAGTCGAAAGCCTTGGCCAGGTCGATGAATACGGCTGCACAGTATCGTCTTTTATTGATGGCGGTTATGATATTGTTTAGGACCTTGAGCATGGCTGAGGTGCACCCATGACCAGCTCGGAAAGCAGGTTGCATAGCGGAGAAGGTACGGTGGGATTCGAAATGGTCGATGATCTGTTTGTCAACTTGGCTTTCGAAGACCTTAGAAAGGCAGGGTAGGATAGATATAGGTTTGTAGCAGTTTGGGTCTAGAGTGTCTCCTCCTTTGAAGAGGGGGATGACCGCGGCAGCTTTCCAATCTTTGGGGATCTCAGACGATTCGAAAGAGAGGTTGAACAGGCTAGTAATAGGGGTGGCAACAATTTCAGCAGATAGTTTTAGAAAGAGAGGGTCCAGATTGTCTAGCCCAGCTGATTTGTATGGGTCCAGATTTTGCAGCTCTTTCAGAACATCAGCTATCTGGATTTGAGTGAAGGAGAAATGGGGGAGGCATGGGCTGTTGACTGGGGTAGGGGTAGCCAAGTGGAATGCATGGCCAGCCGTAGAAAAATGCTTATTGAAGTTTTCAATTATTGTGGATTTATCAGTGGTGACAGTGTTTCCTAGCCTCGGTGCAGTGGGCAGCTGGGAAGAGGTGCTCTTATTCTCCATGGACTTTACAGTGTCGCAGAACTTTTTTGACTTTGTGCTACAGGATGCAAATTTCTGTTTGAAAAAGCCACCCTTAGCTTTCCTAACTGCCTGTGTATATTGGTTTCTAACTTCCCTGAAAAGTTGCATATCACGGGGGCTGTTCGATGCTATCTGTCTGTATGTCTCCAGTCAGCATTTGCGTTTGGGTTTCTGCCAGATCCAGACAAGCTTGCATTTGACAACCAGTGAGAGGGACCAGTTTGTCTGAGTCAATCAGACTGGACACAGGGATCAAGCTGCCATCATCATCATCGATCTCCTCCACAAAGTTTATTGTGGCCGTGGAAAACATCTTCAATGGGAGACCACCCCTATCCCGCCGGATCCCAGGGCCCCCGAAAGACCAGGACCCACAGACACACAGTGCCACCCACAGATACATAGTGCCACCCATAGACACACAGTGCCACCCACAGACACACAGTGCCACCCACAGACACACAGTGCCACCCACAGACACACAGTGCCACCCACAGACACACAGTGCCACCCACAGACACACAGTGCCACCCACAGACACACAGTTCCACCCACAGACACACAGTTCCACCCACAGACACACAGTGCCACCCACAGACACACAGTGCCACCCACAGACACACAGTGCCACCCACAGACACACAGTGCCACCCACAGACACACAGTACCACCCACAGACACACAGTGCCACCCACATACACACAGTGCCACCCACAGACACACAGTGCCACCCACAGACACACAGTGCCACCCACAGACACACAGTGCCACCCACAGACACACAGTGCCACCCACAGACACACAGTGCCACCCACAGACACACAGTTCCACCCACAGACACACAGTGCCACCCACAGACACACAGTGCCACCCACAGAACAGAAGCAGATCAACCTCCAAAAACATTTATATTATAAATAGTTATGAAAAATGTTTATATCTAAAAAAAGTTGTGTATCTTAATTTACACAATTAATGAATAATATGCGTTATAACGGAGGCAGTTCATGCAAAGAATTGTTACCTATAACCAGGATTGCCATAAAAAATAAATTTTTTGAAAGCAATTATTATTTTAGCAGACAATTATTGTGATTCATCTTATATTGTCCCTAACATCATTACCCCATAGCAACAGATGTGGGATATACAAACAAACAGTCATACACACTTGACCCCTCTCCCCCACAAACAACCTCAAGCTCAGATGTGCAACAGTTATTCTATCCCAGAGCCCAACTCCAGAAAGGGCTTGATGTGCCAATTCATATACAGTTGCAGCTGTTTCAGAAAGTAGGCAATAATGAGCAAAAATCGGCAAAAATGTTGAGATTTGATTAACCAATGTCAAGTCCTAGGTGATGGAGATCAGATACACCCCCTTCCCCTGAAACACACGCTCTGGTCCCCCGTTGTGATCATATTCCCCAAGCATCTCTGTGCAGTCAGACCTTAGATTATTTTGTGCCATCAGGGCCACAATAATTTGTCCCCTGTCTGAATGTCCTAGTGTGACTCCCTCCCCATGGGTTGCTGCAGCTAGTGTTGCCAGCACTGCCACTACCTGGGTGGGGGCACCCCACCGGATTCCCCACCGGCTAGGTACAAGGTCATTATAAACTTTGAGAAATTTCTTGTATATTATGCTCCCCCATCAGGGGCCTTTGGCTTTGTAGGACCAACCCTGCCAGGCAGGCTCAGAATCTTGAGGGGGTGGTGCTGCTCTAGTAGGTCTCTGACCACATTTATCTTTCTGTTTGGGCTCTGGGATTTGCAACCATTTTCCTTTTTTACTCACTTAACTCCACACTTTTCCAAACACAACCCCGCCCCCCCCTCCATCACAATACACCCACACATACCCACATACTGTGCCTTCTCTGTCCTCTGTGTTTTATTCATCCCATGTTGATTCAGTACTTTTGTGTTCCAGTTCCTTATTTGAAGATGTATTATTTAGCTAATTATACTTTCGTCTAGTGCTCTCTTATCCATTTATAATATACTATCAATAAAAAGTGGAATAGTAATTATTGTGCTGGCTTGTCCATCTCGTTAGTCAGAAGGGGTTTCACCTGTGCTGGCCCAGGTGCTATATAAGAGTGGCTGTCCCAGTGCTCAAGTTGTCTTGAGAGATGTGGAGGGTTTAGTTGTCTCTCCCCATTTGAGTTGTAGAAAATCAATATTTTAACTGATCTTCCCTGTTTTAATTTTGCTCTACTTTATGGTTTGCTTCCTGTCTCTAAGTTTGGTTTGGGTTTTTATTTTGTTTGCCTCTTCTTGGGTGAATTTAGTGGGTCTCATGGTGGGTATCTTTTCTGTTCCAGTTGTTGTTGCTAGTCACCTTCCAGTGGACACCCCCATGAGTGTCTTTCAGAACCCCTCCTAAAACCCCACCTGTTTTGTTTTGGTTGTTGGTCAGGGACTCTTTGTTCCCCCTTCTGTTTGAGCGAAAATGTTTGGTTTCTTGCTGGGGAGTGTAACAACTATATAGTGAACACATTTTGCCTGGAGCCGTATGTAGGGAATAGGGTGCCATGCACATGTGGATACACAGACCTGCGAGCAACTGAGGCCCTTCATGATGAGTTTAGAATTTGTGGCCCCCACCCCCATCAAAGTTGCCCATCCCTGGTCTACTTGGACCTTCCAGTTAAGCACATTGGACATGCAGTACGTACACCGAGGTGCTTCTACGAACTAAACTGTGCTATGTTGAATTACATGTAAGAACTACTCCCCAACACTGCTTCACTAACATTAGGATGACAACACGTAAACCACATTATGCTTCCCTGCAACTTGGCATGTACCAAAGACATGCTCCTTGATTTCTGCCTGCTTCTAGTGAAGTTATTTTCTCATGAAATGAAACAGAAGTGAAGAGCAGGAATGCAGAGTGGAACAGGACAGTTTCCCAAGAAGAGATTAAAGACACTCCTATGATTATGTAATGAATTATTAGGTAATGCATTTAAGACATTATAGTATATCATTCTTAAGCCAGCTAATTAGCTTATATTTTCTGAATTCTTTTTTTTAGAAAGAGATGTTGAAAATGGGCATGGATTGATTCAATTGATTAAACCAACCCAAACACGTATAGCTACACTCTTAGAAAAAAGGGCTCCAAAAGGGTTCTTTGCAGAGGGTTCTACCAAGAGCCGTTTTCATCTGAAGAACCCTTTTTGGAAAATGATGCTTATTTAAGGCAAAGGATTCTACCTAGAACTTTTTATATCCTGCAAACCATTTCTGGAAGAAAGGGTTCTTTGATGATTAATTTGGAAGGAAAGAAGGGTTCTACACAGAACCCTTCTGAATCTGAATACGCTTTTTATTGTACTTTTATTCGAAACAACATACATGAAAACCCTACAGTGACATGCTAGCGGCTAGTCCACTGTTACAGCACAGTGTACAGTTGTAGAGAGAAATCTACATAGAATTCACATAGAAGCCTGCTATTTTATACAGTGCATTGTGATTGTGGACTGGTTGGCATAGTTGGTTCCAGCTGTAGTAGGACACTACTGTATTTAATCAAACTAGGAAACACACTGTGGGTGTATTTGGAATGCAGCTCCTGTGTCATTGTGAAAAGCAGGTGTGACAAAGACACTCCTCTTATAGGCTTGCGACTGACACATCCCCTTCAGAGATTTAGCACTGACTGAGTCCCAAGGACCTGGAGGAAGAAACGGTGAGAACCTGGTAGCTATAGAAGCTCTTGCAGATTACGTCAACAGAGATATGAAATACTGCTCTTTCAGGATACACTGGATAAATATATTATGGGATTGAAAATGTATGAAAATGTCACATTTCATGCTTTGAGTCAAATGTAGTTTACAGTAGTTTGAATTGATGCTATTTAGAAGGCTTGTTTGGACTTGCATTTATTACTTTTTTCTTTGTCCTTTCTGTTTGTCCTTAGCCTGACACACCATTCTCAGCCATCTCCTCAACCTCTTTGGAGTTATAGCTATGTTTGCCTCAGCAACAGAAAACTTTGTGAAGAACGTGGATTCTGACGGCAACCTGATACCTGTGTCCTCCCTGAACAACTGTGGCAAGTTGAACCCTCTCTCACTGGTTCTCAAACAATCCCCGTTCTTCTGGAAAACCAAATACACGCCTACTAAGTTCACCCTCGATGATGTGCTTACCAAAAATCCACCCTTAAACCCAGGTAAACTCCCGATGCCTCATTTAGAACTGTATGTTTCACAGTAAATATCAGCGTGCGACATTTCTTAAAATACGTACGCATGAAAATAGTGAGAATTATAAACTTGGCGCATGTCACTTCCTTAAACTGTGCTCATGAATAAGCATTAAAGTCGAAATCACACAAACGTTTATTTTTCATAATGGAAATAGAATGCATATGAGTGATTGTGAGAAAACAGACAGTTTACAAGCATTAATGGTGCCATAGGATGTCAAATTAGAAAGGATGTCTATTTTTCTCACGTCTACATCGAGCAATGCCGGTCAAATTAGCGGATAAATTGCCAGAAAATAGACTGATTGTACATTGTTACATCTGGAATTTTGTAATGTATAGTTAAAAGCGCCAATGCTGATAAGTTTAACTGTCAGTGCCAATAGTATGTATAGGCTAGGGCTTATGATAAACGGTGCAGCAATGCATGAATGCAACAAAATCCTATTCATTTATCAACTGGATTGTGTTTCAGCTGTCAATGTTATTTCTTGACAGTAGGCTATCACAATAGTAGCTTAATAAAGCCGAGTTGATTGATAAAGTATTTTCATAACCACTGAAGAATAAATTCATCACCTTTTCGGACTGTGATGGGTTAATATTCCCACATATAACATAGCGTCAAATGTAACAGTTGAACAGACAGATTCTATTTTACAGTGAAGCATACAACTACTGTAGCCTACTGTGCAGTCGATGCAAAACATTGTTGAGTTCAAACATTCTGCTGACAGATCCAAAACTACTTGCCATTGTTTTTTGTAATTTGAGTAATTTAGCAGACAATCTTATCCAGAGCAGCTTACAGGAGCAATTAGGTTTAAGTACCCTGCTCAAGGGTACAGATAGATTTTTCACCTGGTCGGCTCTTGGATATGAACCAGCAACCTTTCGGTTACTGGCCCAATGCGCCTCACCCCTAGGATACCTGCCACCCAGAAACTGACATAGTCCTTTGGCGAATACAGCATAAGTTACTGCAAAATATGAAAACATTCTGTGAACACCTCTAAAAACATTTGATCAAATGTGCCATTGCTCTTTCTCTAAGAAACTGCTGTGACCTAATTCCAATATTCTCCAAATTATACAGCATTATTGTCACCATAACAGGTGAATAGAGGGCGTGCTGTCCAGGTGGAGTTATAATGCTTGTTCACTCGCACAAAGTTTTATAACAGGTATAATGTATAACGGGAACTGCGAATGTATGGCGTCTGCCAAGTTGTTAAATCTCAATATTTCTAACCATAGGCCTACGTATTTGTTTCAGAAATTGCACACGCAGCAAATATTTTGTGTGAAATTTATGCAATTGGGCCTCATTTATAACTATTGCGTAAATGTCACACTAAATATCTGCTTGCACCATTTCTGAAAAGAATACTATGTATAAAAATATAGATATTTATAAACTTGGCACAAGCAGATATGCATGTTTCCCATTATAAATCAGACCTGTAGTAAAACTCTGCTTGGAAACGTCCTCCATTCACCTTTTATGGTGACAATAACGCTGTATAATTCGGAACTATTGGAATTAGGCAACAGCAGTTCCTAAAAGAAAGAGCAATGGCACATTTTATCAACTGTTTTTGGAGATGTTGGCAGAAAGTTTTAAACTTATGCTGTATTTGGCAAAAGACTGTTTCTGAAAGAGAAGACAATGGTAAATGGTTGTGGACCTGTCAGCAGAACATTTCAATTCAACATGTTTTGCATTGACTGGACTACCTGCTAATTCTGAGACTACAAATCAACAAAAATATACAGCAGCTTCCTTACCATACTAGCATATATACTTCAATGTAAAATATCAACTGTTCACCTGTTAAATTCAACTGTGTAGCCTACTATAAACCGCACTGCCTATGTGATTGCATAGCCTACAGCAAAACTTGAAATAAATAGCCTATCTATTTACTAGGCTACTAGGCCAAATTAAATGAGAGATGCGTATGGTAATTTGTTGTATGGCTCCTTCAGGAATAGGAACCCATCACAACCAGAGAAGGTGAGGAATGTAGTCTGCCATCGTCATGATAATAAAATAAATAGGAAATAGATTTCTGTGTCTATTTATATTTGATTCCAAAAATAAAACACAGATTTTTGCTCTTCTCACTAACGGCACATGGCTCCTTTACAATACTTCAACCACTAGATAGATATTGCGTGGTCTAAAGTTTGCAGGAAGCAAGTTCAGTTTAAAAAAAAAAGCTAACTTTTGTTGTATATTTAAGTTTATAAATCAGTCCATTTGATATATAACAGGAAACATGCGTGTGTGTGGTATGTGCCAAATTCATAAATGGCAATATTTGTATAGGTCCATATTATTTGGATGTGTCTGTTATAGATATGTGCTGTGGTATAATAGCATAGAGTCCATTCTAATGTTGAACTTTCCCTCAGCTGTCAAGGAGTCTGACTTTGTGGGCTACGGTGGGACATTTGGTGACAGCCAAGATGCCAGCGTAGATGTGGAGACAAAATTGGCAGCATATGCAGTGGATTTAAACTTTAACATGGGGGCAAAACACGCCTCCACACTCAAGTCGTCCCTTGGCAAACTGAAGAAAGAAGAGGTTGACGTTAAGTGGTTACAAAACATCTCAAAAGACAAGTAAGCTACCCTCTTATATAGTCATGAAGTAGATCAGAGTCAATGATTAGACATCCGAATGGGGAAGAGGAAGTTTGAAAGGAAAGTTACAGGTGGGTCTTTGTCCATGTGTAAACACACACTATGATCAGTGAAACATGCTGAAACCTTTGTAACATAATGTGACTGTGCCCTTGGGATTTCAAGTAAACAACATAACTCACACAAAATGCCAGCTAAAAGCAGAAACAATCATTTTGATGTAAGTCAACTTCATGTCATTTCTAAAACCTTGTATTTCTGTCGAGCGAGAGACAGTTTCAGGGACTTTAAAAAAAACTTACCAGCACCCCTAGTGGAAAAAAGTTCCAGATTTTTGTCTAAATTGATTGGGTGGCAGTTAACCTAGCGGTTAAGAGCGCTGGGCCAGTAACTGAAAGGTCACTGGTTAGAATCCCCAGAATCCACCCAAGGTGGTAAAATCTGCCTTTCTCTTGAACAAGGCAGGTAACCCAAAAACACATGCTCCCCGGAGGCCGATGCCTTGAACGTCGATTAAGGCAGCTACCCGTAACTCTCTGATTCAGAGGGGTTAAACGCAGGAGAAACATTTAGTTGAATGCATTCAGTTGTGCAGCTGATTAAGTATCCCCGTTGCATCATTTATTTGTGTCTCTCCTGCAGGCTTCTGGACATGTCCCTCTCTCTGATCCAGGACGCCCGTAATAATAGTTCTGTGTTTGGGGTGGTGATGGAAAGGATTGTGACGAGTGAGCCGTGCTCGATAAGAGAAAAAAAGCATCAGGCTGGAAACGTTGGTGCTGGAGGGAATGTCACTGGAGTCCCGGTAGGTGTGATAACAAGAGTAACCAGCCAGCAAGCACTTCTCAAATAACTGGTGACTGAGGCAGCACACCACTGCAGGCAAGCTGATATCCAACCCTTGTGTCTGTAGCTGACATGGTGGTATGACGATATCCAACCCTTGTGTCTGTAGCTGACATGGTGGTATGACGATATCCAACCCTTGTGTCTGTAGCTGACATGGTGGTATGACAATATCCAACCCTTGTGTCTGTAGCTGACATGGTGGTAAGACGATATCCAACCCTTGTGTCTGTAGCTGACATGGTGGTAAGACGATATCCAACCCTTGTGTCTGTAGCTGACATGGTGGTATGACGATATCCAACCCTTGTGTCTGTAGCTGACATGGTGGTAAGACGATATCCAACCCTTGTGTCTGTAGCTGACATGGTGGTAAGACGATATCCAACCCTTGTGTCTGTAGCTGACATGGTGGTATGACGATATCCAACCCTTGTGTCTGTAGCTGACATGGTGGTAAGACGATATCCAACCCTTGTGTCTGTAGCTGACATGGTGGTAAGACGATATCCAACCCGTGTGTCTGTAGCTGACATGGTGGTATGACGATATCCAACCCTTGTGTCTGTAGCTGACATGGTGGTATGACGATATCCAACCCTTGTGTCTGTAGCTGACATGGTGGTAAGACGATATCCAACCCTTGTGTCTGTAGCTGACATGGTGGTAAGACGATATCCAACCCATGTGTCTGTAGCTGACATGGTGGTATGACGATATCCAACCCTTGTGTCTGTCGCTGACATGGTGGTATGCCAATATCCAACCCTTGCGTCTGTAGCTGACATGGTGGTATGACGATATCCAACCCTTGTGACTGTAGCTGACATGGTTGTATGACGATATCCAACCCTTGTGTCTGTAGCTGACATGGTGGTATGACGATATCCAATCCTTGTGTCTGTAGCTGACATGGTGGTATGACGATATCCAACCCTTGTGTCTGTAGCTGACATGGTGGTAAGACGATATCCAACCCTTGTGTCTGTAGCTGACATGGTGGTAAGACGATATCCAACCCTTGTGTCTGTAGCTGACATGGTGGTAAGACGATATCCAACCCTTGTGTCTGTAACTGACATGGTGGTATGACGATATCCAACCCTTGTGTCTGTAGCTGACATGGTGGTAAGACGATATCCAACCCTTGTGTCTGTAGCTGACATGGTGGTATGACGATATCCAACCCTTGTGTCTGTAGCTGACATGGTGGTATGACGATATCCAACCCTTGTGTCTGTAGCTGACATGGTGGTAAGACGATATCCAACCCTTGTGTCTGTAGCTGACATGTTGGTATGACGATATCCAACCCTTGTGTCTGTAGCTGACATGGTGGTATGACGATATCCAACCCTTGTGTCTGTAGCTGACATGGTGGTAAGACGATATCCAACCCTTGTGTCTGTAGCTGACATGGTGGTATGACGATATCCAACCCTTGTGTCTGTAGCTGACATGGTGGTATGACGATATCCAACCCTTGTGTCTGTAGCTGACATGGTGGTATGACGATATCCAACCCTTGTGTCTGTAGCTGACATGGTGGTATGACGATATCCAACCCTTGTGTCTGTAGCTGACATGGTGGTATGACGATATCCAACCCTTGTGTCTGTAGCTGACATGGTGGTATGACGATATCCAACCCTTGTGTCTGTAGCTGACATGGTGGTATGACGATATCCAACCCTTGTGTCTGTAGCTGACATGGTGGTATGACGATATCCAACCCTTGTGTCTGTAGCTGACATGGTGGTATGACGATATCCAACCCTTGTGTCTGTAGCTGACATGGTGGTATGACGATATCCAACCCTTGTGTCTGTAGCTGACATGGTGGTATGACGATATCCAACCCTTGTGTCTGTAGCTGACATGGTGGTATGACGATATCCAACCCTTGTGTCTGTAGCTGACATGGTGGTAAGACGATATCCAACCCTTGTGTCTGTAGCTGACATGGTGGTAAGACGATATCCAACCCTTGTGTCTGTAGCTGACATGGTGGTATGACGATATCCAACCCTTGTGTCTGTAGCTGACATGGTGGTATGACGATATCCAACCCTTGTGTCTGTAGCTGACATGGTGGTATGACGATATCCAGCCCTTGTGTCTGTAGCTGACATGGTGGTATGACGATATCCAACCCTTGTGTCTGTAGCTGACATGGTGGTATGACGATATCCAACCCTTGTGTCTGTAGCTGACATGGTGGTGTGACGATATCCAACCCTTGTGTCTGTAGCTGACATGGTGGTATGACGATATCCAACCCTTGTGTCTGTAGCTGACATGGTGGTAAGACGATATCCAACCCTTGTGTCTGTAGCTGACATGGTGGTAAGACGATATCCAACCCTTGTGTCTGTAGCTGACATGGTGGTATGACGATATCCAACCCTTGTGTCTGTAGCTGACATGGTTGTAAGACGATATCCAACCCTTGTGTCGGTAGCTGACATGGTGGTAAGACGATATCCAACCCTTGTGTCTGTAGCTGACATGGTGGTACGACGATATCCAACCCTTGTGTCTGTAGCTGACATGGTGGTATGACGATATCCAACCCTTGTGTCGGTAGCTGACATGGTGGTATGACGATATCCAACCCTTGTGTCGGTAGCCGACATGGTGGTATGATGATATCCAACCCTTGTGTCTGTAGCTGACATGGTGGTATGATGATATCCAACCCTTGTGTCGGTAGCCGACATGGTGGTATGATGATATCCAACCCTTGTGTCTGTAGCTGACATGGTGGTATGACGATATCCAACCCTTGTGTCGGTAGCCGACATGGTGGTATGATGATATCCAACCCTTGTGTCGGTAGCCGACATGGTGGTATGATGATATCCAACCCTTGTGTCGGTAGCCGACATGGTGGTATGACGATATCCAACCCTTGTGTCTGTAGCTGACATGGTGGTATGACGATATCCAAATCACGATAGCGTATCACAGATTTAAAGTGGAAGTCAATTAAGTAAAGTTCATTTTGTTATCGCTTGTTTTTTTGTTGTAGAAACATAAATGGTTTGTTTCTGATTAACTCGTTTTTGGTTTATTTACAGGTGTCTGTAAAGGGGAAAGTAGAAGTACATGGAGTCAAAGATGTGTTCCTGGAGATTCCTAAAAACACTGTCATTGCCTACAGCATTGAGGAGATCAAGGTCAAACGCGATGGACACTTTGGTGAGGGAGTTTATGGTTCATTAAAATACTTGCATTCTTTGTTTTTCACGTTGGTACACCTTCATCGATCTACTAGTACAAAGCTAGCTCCTCTATCCTTCAATGTGCGTATCCAATACGCTGTACAGTCTGTCACAGCCTATGTTTGGCTGGTTGTGGTTATAACTGGTTATATTCTATTACAGACACATTAATGTACACTGTGAAATTATAATATGTGAGCTAAACATAAACAAAATATATAATATATACACTGAGTGGACAAAACATTAAGAACACCTACTCTTTCCATGACAGACTGACCAGGTGAATCCAGGTGATGCTATTATCCCTTATTGATGTGTACAAATCATTAAGAACACCTTCCTAATATTGAGTCTTTGCCTTCAAAGCAGCCTCAATTCGTCAGGACATGGACTCTACAAGGTGTCCAAAGCATTCCACAGGGATGCTGGCCCATGTTGACGCCAATGCTTCCCACAGTTGTGTCAAGTTGGCTGGATGTCCTTTGAGTGGGAAAAACCCAGCAGCATTGCAGTTGTTGACATAAACGGCGTGGGCCTGGCACCTACTACCATACCCCGTTCAAAGGCACATACAATGTTTTGTCTTGCTCATTCACCCTCTGAACGCCACACACACAATCCTTGTCTCAGTTGGCTCAAGGCTTAAAAATTCTTCTTTAACCCGTCTCCTCTCCTTCAGCTACACTGATGAAGTGGATTTAACAAGTAACATCAATAAGGGATCATAGCTTTCACCTGGTCAGTCTGGGTTCTGATGGGTTCTGACTTTTCTAAATATTATTAATTCTCAGGTATCCTATTGAAATATTGAGTGCCATAGTCTGTTTCTACACCAGAAGTTAATGCTTATTAACGAGCTGACAAGGGAGAAAATCTGTCGTTCTGCCCCTGAACAATCCACTGTTCCTAGGCCGTCATTGAAAATAAGAATTTGTTCTTAACTGACTTGCCTGGTAAAATAAAGTCTGTTGGGGGAATGTATATGGGGGAGGCAATTAAGCTTGGAATGTATTGAGTCACTGATAAGGGTGGAGAGATGTGGTTTAGTGAGGAATGGAGGTCAGGTATTGCCGGCATCACTTAATTTCATGCAGCCTTGCTAGTCTAGGAGATAAATCAAAGGCTATAACTATAACACAATTAGGATAACATCATCCTCCAGATCATGAAAAAAACTTTACAAGGTACTTTACAAAGTACCAAAGTTCTAGTGTACAAGTGTAGTTTCAAGTTCACTGGTTACAGTACATCATTGGTCTAAAACCGTAATCTAACCCTGCTGTGTTCACTGGTTACAGTACATCATTGGTCTAATACCATAATCTAACCCTGCTGTGTTCACTGGTTACAGTACATCATTGGTCTAAAACCATAATCTAACCCTGCTGTGTTCACTGGTTACAGTACATCATTGGTCTAATACCATAATCTAACCCTTCTGTGTTCACTGGTTACAGTACATCATTGGTCTAATACCATGTTCTCTTGGCTATAGAGGTGTGCTCCTTTGGAAACGGTGGGTTTGAACCTGCCTGGCAACTTTTTAGATCAATCAGAATGTCCGCGGTCGTGTCGCTCCAAGAGGAAAGCATTCTTCATCAAGGTAATGACACCACGGGACAGACAGAGCAGCTATGTTTCTCCTTCCTCGTTTTCCTTCCAGTTGGAGTATAAATGCATCTGGTGATTTGATTGATGTGGTAATTGTTTGTATCCTGTAAGTCTAGTGATGCTGTAGTGAATGGACTACGGGATGTTGGTATTTGGGTGAAGCAGAAGCCCTGAATGTCAAGCCTATCCTTTAGTTACAATTGCAGCAACTTTGTTGTAACTTTTTAAGTAATTCATAGAAAATAACATACTTTGAAAAAGTGTCAGTTGAGTCCTCTGATTCTCTCAATCTGAATACAAACTTTGTGTTGTTTACCACTGGCCACAGATGTCAGTCAGTTCAACGTCTAGTTTTGAATTACATTTGATTGAGGTTGTAAACTAACGTGAATTCAACAAACACATTCACCATGTCTTTGGATTTAGGTCAAAAGTAGGTTGAAAAAAATACTACATTCTATTACGTTGATGATTTTTCCACTTTATTCAACATCATCACATGTACATTTTTTGTATTTATAACCAGTATTTATTTACAGTCTGTTGCCTTTTGACAGAACTGGAGAAACTGAGTGGTCATTTCCAGGTGCTGTCATCCCTGCCAACAGCCAAACGCTCCTCTCTGCTCCAGCTCCTCAAGACAACCATGGAGGACAGAGAGGCAGTCAGTGTGCTGGAGAGTGTGGTGAGGCACTATTTCACTATTGCTGATTACAAGCACTTCAAATAAATCAGTGGATCTTTAAAGAAAAGTCTCTGAGGTACTATACCACTCAGTATGTCAGTACCTGTCTTGAGCTCTATCCTTAAAACCTCCCTTCAGTTTCTCATCTACACTCTTGTATGGCTGTCTCTCTCCTCACAGCTGGATCAGATGTTGGTTGGTGAGACACCGGACATGGATGATCTTATGGAGGAGACTGAGAAGCAGATAGTCCAGGCCATACTGGAACTTTTACACAAGTCTGATGGAACAAATGAGGGCCAGACAGACGACGAGTCACCCTCACTGCTCTGTTCCACCAACCTCATTGAGGGCCAGACAGACAACGAGTCACCCTCACTGCTCTGTTCCACCAACCTCATTGAGGGCCAGACAGACGACGAGTCACCCTCACTGCTCTGTTCCACCAACCTCATTGAGGGCCAGACAGACAACGAGTCACCCTCACTGCTCTGTTCCACCAACCTCATTGAGGGCCAGACAGACAACGAGTCACCCTCACTGCTCTGTTCCACCAACCTCATTGAGGGCCAGACAGACGACGAGTCACCCTCACTGCTCTGTTCCACCAACCTCATTGAGGGCCAGACAGACAACGAGTCACCCTCACTGCTCTGTTCCACCAACCTCATTGAGGGCCAGACAGACGACGAGTCACCCTCACTGCTCTGTTCCACCAACCTCATTGAGGGCCAGACAGACGACGAGTCACCCTCACTGCTCTGTTCCACCAACCTCATTGAGGGCCAGACAGACGACGAGTCACCCTCACTGCTCTGTTCCACCAACCTCATTGAGGGCCAGACAGACGACGAGTCACCCTCACTGCTCTGTTCCACCAACCTCATTGAGGGCCAGACGGACAACAAGTCACCCTCACTGCTCTGTTCCACCAACCTCATTGAGGGCCAGACGGACGACGAGTCACCCTCACTGCTCTGTTCCATCAACCTCATTGTCAGTGCCATGAATGGTGAGATGGAGCACTATTACATTACATCATCTGTTTATCATTACGTGGATCAGTTCCGTTTCAACAACTTTTTTGGATAATTACGTAACTTAACCTTTGACCCTGTCAACTGCGACACTTCCCGTTCCAGTTTCATGGCATGTGTTCACACGGCTCTAAATGAAGAAATGTTCATTGGTAGCACTGGTGCTCCCAACTTTTAAAAAAGTGTGCATATTTATTTTGTAGAAATGACAGATGAGGGTCTGTCTGTGTTGGGATCCTGTTGCAGTCCTCCAGTCTTACAGGCCCTGCAGATCCTGGTGAGTTCACACTTCCCATTTTGCTACACTGGTAAACAAGTCTGTATTCATCTTAAAAAATACTTTATGTATGTCCCAATCCCAATCGTCCCAATCATCAAATTTTTTCTTACCAATCATATCAGATCTTTTTCAGAGCTGATCTGATTGTCTAAACGCAGCCATACAGGCATAATACAGCAGTATATAATCTTGCTTGTCCTCCAGGTGCATCACGTGGCAGCAGGGAGTGGAGAGACCCTCTCTCTGAGAGATGCAGGTCTGGCTGTTCTGACTGAGGAGGAGGTGTTTGGGAGGACAGAGAGTCTCTTTGGTCACTCTGAAGTTACACTGAAGAGAGAGGAGGACACACTGAGGACAGAGATGAAGGACCAGCCTGGATACCTTCCTCTAGTCATGAGTATCACTGTGAAAGGCCTGGCCTCATTAGTGTAAGAGGGGAGAGGGAGAGAAAGGGAGAGGGAGAGAGAGAGAGAGAGAGAGAGAGAGAGAGAGAGAGAGAGAGGGATAGGGAGAGGGATAGAGAGGGAGGGAGAGAGAGAGAGGGAGAGAGAGAGAGGGAGAGAGAGAGGGAGAGAGAGAGGGAGAGAGAGAGAGAGAGAGAGGGAGAGAGAGAGGGAGAGGGAGAGGGAGAGAGAGAGGGAGAGGGAGAGGGAGGGAGAGAGAGAGAGAGAGGGAGAGAGAGGGAGGGAGAGAGGGAGAGGGAGAGAGAGAGAGAGAGAGAGGGAAAGAGAGAGAGAGAGAGAGAGAGAGTCCATGCAACTTGTAAATCCAGTTTGAACTGATACACTCAGTATTCATTTTAATAATGATTCTTTACTCAGAGAAAACATCCCCAATATGTGGAGTCAGTATGATGGTCCTGTCTTTACTCAGAGAAAACATCCCCAATATGTGGAGTCAGTATGATGGTCCTGTCTTTACTCAGAGATAACATCCCCAATATGTGGAGTCAGTATGATGGTCCTGTCTTTACTCAGAGAAAACATCCCCAATATGTGGAGTCAGTATGATGGTCCTGTCTTTACTCAGAGATAACATCCCCAATATGTGGAGTCAGTATGATGGTCCTGTCTTTACTCAGAGATAACATCCCCAATATGTGGAGTCAGTATGATGGTCCTGTCTTTACTCAGAGATAACATCCCCAATATGTGGAGTCAGTATGATGGTCCTGTCTTTACTCAGAGATAACATCCCCAATATGTGGAGTCAGTATGATGGTCCTGTCTTTACTCAGAGAAAACATCCCCAATATGTGGAGTCAGTATGATGGTCCTGTCTTTACTCAGAGATAACATCCCCAATATGTGGAGTCAGTATGAGGGTCCTGTCTTTACTCAGAGATAACATCCCCAATATGTGGAGTCAGTATGAGGGTCCTGTCTTTACTCAGAGAAAACATCCCCAATATGTGGAGTCAGTATGATGGTCCTGTCTTTACTCAGAGATAACATCCCCAATATGTGGAGTCAGTATGAGGGTCCTGTCTTTACTCAGAGAAAACATCCCCAATATGTGGAGTCAGTATGATGGTCCTGTCTTTACTCAGAGAAAACATCCCCAATATGTGGAGTCAGTATGAGGGTCCTGTCTTTACTCAGAGAAAACATCCCCAATATGTGGAGTCAGTATGATGGTCCTGTCTTTACTCAGAGATAACATCCCCAATATGTGGAGTCAGTATGAGGGTCCTGTCTTTACTCAGAGAAAACATCCCCAATATGTGGAGTCAGTATGATGGTCCTGTCTTTACTCAGAGAAAACATCCCCAATATGTGGAGTCAGCATGATGTTCCTGTGATGTCTGATTCACAGCGTTTGAACAACACAGACATGTTGTCATCAGAAACCCTGTGCTACAGTGTGTTATTAACCCTGTGCTACAGTATGTTATTAACCCTGTGCTACAGTGTGTTATTAACCCTGTACTACAGTATGTTATTAACCCTGTACTACAGTGTGTTATTAACCCTGTGCTACAGTATGTTATTAACCCTGTACTACAGTATGTTATTAACCCTGTGCTACAGTATGTTATTAACCCTGTACTACAGTATGTTATTAACCCTGTACTACAGTATGTTATTAACCCTGTGCTACAGTATGTTATTAACCCTGTACAAGGTTGGACAACTGATTTACCACATATTGGACACAAAGGTTGTGAATGATACTTTATAAAAACAAACAAATATTTAACCTTTATTTAACTAGGCAAGTCAGTTAAGACTTTTTTATTTGAGAATGGATGTGGATAAGTTACTGAGCTATTACATGTAAGAACAGGAGAATTATTCTCTGGTAAACTCCAATAACCCTGAGTCTGTGTAGGAAATAGAGGCGTTGTTGGACACTGGAGCAGACACTGAGTTTTCCCCGCATTCCCAGCATAAGGCGCTAGTAGATTCAGGCGCAGCTGGGAACTTTATTGACAGATCATTTGCCCATAGTTTAGGGATCCCTATTGTTCCAGTGGATATGCCCTTCCCAGTTCACGCCCTATATAGACGACCATTAGGGTCAGGGCTAATTAGGGAGGCCACCGCTCCACTGGGCATGGTGACGCAGGAGGGTCACAAGGAGAGAATCAGTCTCTTCCTTATTGATTCTCCTGCATTTCCCGTGGTGCTGGGTCTACCCTGGTTGGCCTGTCATGATCCCACTATTTCGTGGCAACAGAGGGCTCTCACGGGGTGGTTGCGAGAGTGCTCAGGTAGGTGTTTAGGGGTTTCCGTTGGTGCGACTATGGTGGAAAGTCCAGACCAGGTCTCCACCGTGTGCTTTCCCCCCGAATATGCCGATTTGGCTCTCGCCTTCTGTAAAAAGAAGGCGACTCAATTACCACCCCATCGACGAGGGGATTGTGCGATAAATCTCCTGGTAGACGCAGCACTTCCCAGGAGTCACGTGTATCCCCTGTCACAGGAGGAGACGGCGGCTATGGAAACATATGTCTCCGAATCCCTGGGGCAGGGGTACATTCGGCCCTCCACTTCACCTGCCTCCGAGTTTCTTTTTTGTGAAGAAGAAGGATGGAGGTCTGCGCCCGTGTATTGACTATCGAGGTATCAACCAGATCACTGTTAGGTACAGTTACCCGCTACCTCTCATCGCCAGTGCGATTGAGTCAATGCACGGGGCGTGCTTCTTCACCAAATTGGACCTCAGGAGCGCTTACAACCTGGTGCGTATCTGGGAAGGAGACAAGCGGAAGACGGCTTTCAGTACCACCTCAGGGCACTATGAGTATCTCGTCATGCTGTACGGGTTGATGAATGCGCCATCAGTCTTCCAGGCCTTTGTAGATGAGATTTTCAGGGACCTGCACGGGCAGGGTGTAGTGGTGTATATTGATGACATTCTGATATACTCCGCTGCACGCGCCGAGCATGTGTCCCTGGTGCACAGGGTGATTGGTCGACTGTTGGAGCATGACCTGTACGTCAAGGCTGAGAAATGTCTGTTCTTCCAACAGTCCGTCTCCTTCCTAGTGTACCGCATCTCCACTTCAAGGGTGGATAATGGAGAGTGACCGCATTTCAGCCGTGCGTAATTGGCCGACTCCCACCACGGTAAAGGAAGTGCAGCGGTTTCTAGGGTTTGCCAACTACTACCGGAGGTTTATCCGGGGCTTTGGTCAGGTAGCGGCTCCCATTACCCCACTACTGAAGGGGGGACCGGTGCGTTTGCAGTGGTCGGCTGAGCCGGACAGGGCTTTTGGTCAGCTGAGGGCTCTGTTTACCTTGGCTCCCGTGCTGGCTCATCCGGATCCCTCTTTGGCGTTCATAGTGGAGGTGGACGCGTCCGAGGCGGGGATAGGAGGCATGCTCTCTCAGCGCTCGGGTACGCCACCGAAGCGCCGCCCCTGTGCCTTCTTTTCGAAGAAGCTCAGCCCGGCGGAGCGAAACTATGACTTGGGGGACCGGGAGCTGTTGGCTGTCGTCAAGGCCTTGAAGGCGTGGAGACATTGGCTTGAGGGGGTTAAACACCCTTTTCTCATCTGGACTGACCACCGCAATCTGGAGTACATCCGGGTGGCGAGGAGACTGAACCTTCGCCAGGCAAGGTGGGCCATGTTTTTTATCCGTTTTGTTTTCACCCTATCCTACAGACCAGGTTCCCAGAACACGAAGGCAGACGCACTGTCCCGGATGTAGGACACAGAGGAGCGGCCCATGGATCACACCCCCATACTCCCGGCCTCTTGCCTGGTGGTACCTGGTAGTGTGGGAGCTGGACGCGGACATCGAGCGGGAGTTACGTACAGAGCCCACTCCCCTCCAATGTCCAGCTGGGCGCCTGTACGTTCCGTCTGCTGTCCGCGACCGTTTGATCTATTGGGCCCACAAGTCACCCTCCTCTGGTCATCCAGGCATCGGTTGGACAGTGCGCTGTCTTAGTGGGAAGTACTGGTGGTCCACTTTGGCTAAGGACGTGAGGGTTTATGTTTCCTCCTGCTCGGTGTGCACCCAGTGGAAGGCCCCTAGGCACTTTCCCAGAGGGAAGTTACAACCATTACCAATTCCACAACGGCCGTGGTCGCACCTGTCAGTGGATTTCCTAACGGATCTTCCTCCCTCACAGGGCAACACCACGATCCTGGTTGTTGTGGATCGGTTTTCTAAGTCCTGCCGTCTCCTCCCTTTGCCCGGTCTCCCTACGGCCCTATAGACTGCGGAGGCCCTGTTTACCCACGTGTTCCGGCACTACGGGGTGCCTGAGGACATAGTATCTGATCGAGGTCCCCAGTTCACGTCAAGGGTCTGGAGGGCGTTCATGGAACGTCTGGGGGTCTCGGTCAGCCTTACCTCAGATTTTCACCCCGAGCGTAACGGGCAGGTGGAGTGAGTGAACCAGGATGTGGGTAGGTTTCTGCGGTCTTATTGCCAGGACGGGCCGGGGGAGTGGGCGTTGTTCGTGCCCTGGGCAGAGATGGCCCAGAACTCGCTCCGCCATTACTCCACTAACCTCTCCCCCTTCCAGTGCGTACTGGGGTACCAGCCGGTTCTGGCGCCTTGGTATCAGAGCCAGATCGAGGCTCCTGAGGTGGACGACTGGTTTAGGCGCGCTGAGGAGACATGGGACGCCGCTCATGTTCACCTTCAGCGGGCCGTGAGGTGCCAGAAAACCAGCACAGATTGCCACCGCAGTGAGGCCCCGGTGTTCGCACCGGGGGACCGGGTCTGTCTCACGACACGAAACCTCCCCCTCTGCCTGCCCTGCCAGAAGCTGGGTCCGCGGTTTGTGGGGCCATTCAATGTCCTGAGGAGACTGAACGAGGTTTGTTACAGGTTACAGCTTCCCCCCGATTACCGTATTAACCCCTCGTTCCATGTGGCTCTCCTCAGGCCGGTGGTGGCTGGTTCACTCCAGGAGTCTGAGGTGCGGGAGGTTCCTCCGCCCCCTCTGGACATCGAGGGGGCCCAGGCGTATGCAGTTCGATCCATACTGGATTTGAGGCGTTGGGCGAGGGGCCTTCAGTACCTCGTGGAGTGGGAGGGGTACCGTCCGGAGGAGAGATGCTGGGTGCCGGTGGAGGACGTGTTAGACCCGTCGGTGCTGCGGGAGGTCCACCGTCTCCATCTGGATCGCCCTGCGCCTCGCCCGTGGGGCCGTCCCCGAGGCAGGTGTCGGTGCGCTGTTGGAGCCGCGTGTAAAGGGGGAGGTACTGTCACGACTTCCGCTGAAGTCGGTCACTCTCCTTGTTCGGGCGGCGTTCGGCTTTCGACGTCACCGGTCTTCTAGCCATCGCTGATCCACCTTTCATTTTCCATTTGTTTTGTCTTTGTTTTCTACACACCTGGTTTCATTCCCCAATTACATGTTCATGTATTTAACCCTCTGTTTCCCCCATGTTTTTGTGCGTGATTGTTTCTATGTTCATTTGGTACGTTATGGCTGGTTTCGACAGGTGCTGTTTTCACCCGTGCGTAATTGATTACCGTTTAATGTTGGTCAAGTGTCTTGTTACCTTGTGCCTTTATTTTTGAGTAAAGTGCTCACTCATTCTGCTCTCCCGCGCCTGACTTCATGCACCAGCTACACCCACCTTGTGACACTCAAAGACAGACCATTTAAACAATACACGACAGTACAATAATGACAAGATAAACAATCAACTCTTAGAAGACAGGGATCCTATGATTAATCAATAAGCCCCGAGGGGGCATGTTATATCGCCAATATACCACGGCTAAGGGCTGTTCTTAAGCATGATGCAACGCCAAGTGCCTGGATACAGCCTTTGGCTGTGGTATATTGGCCATCTACCACAAACCCCCTGGGTGCCTTATTGCTATTATAAACTGGTTACCAACGTAATTAGGACAGCACAAATAAGTGTTTTTTCATACCTTTGGTATATGGTCTGATATAGCATGTCTTTCAGCCAATCAGCATTCAGGGCTCGAACCCCGGTTTATAATTGTAAATAAATCCCTTTTATACATGTGCATACCTATAGATAAATCCATTAAACCCAGGTAAACAATGTCTTCACTGACATTTTCAACCTCTCCCTGTCTGAGTCTGGAATATCAACATGTTTCAAGCAGACCACCATAGTCCCTGTGCCCAAGAACACTAAGGTAACCTGCCTAAATGAGTACCAACCTGTAGCACTCACGTCTGTAGCCATGAAGTGCTTTGAAAGGCTGGTCATGGCTCACATCAACACCATTATCCCAGAAACCCTAGAACCACTCCAATTTGCATACCGCACCAACAGATCCACAGATGATACAATCTCTATTGCACTCCACACTGCCCTTTCCCAACTGGACAAGAGGAACACCTATGTGAGAATGCTATTCATTGACTACAGCTCAGTGTTCGACACCATAGTGCCCTCAAAGCTCATCACTAAGCTAAGGACCCTGGGACTAAACACCTCCCTCTGCAACTGGATCCTGGACTTCCTGACGGGCCGCCCCCAGGTCGTAAGGGTAGGTAACAACACATCTGCCACACTGATCATCAACACAGGGGCAGCTCAGGGGTGCGTGCTCAGCCCCCTCCTGTACTCCCTGTTCACTCCTGACTGCACGGCCAGGCACAATTCCAACACCATCATTAAGTTTGCTTATGACACAACAGTGGTAGTCCTAATCACCGACAACGATGAGACTGCCTATAGGGAGGAGGTCAGAGACCTGATCGTGTGGTGCAAGGACAACAACCTCTCCCTCAATGTGATCAAGACAAAGGAGATGATTGTGGACTACAGGAAAAGGAGGACCGAGCACGCCCCCATTCTCATCGACTGGGCTGTAGTAGAGCAGGTTGAGCGCTTCAAGTTCCTTGGCATCCACATCTCCAACAAACTAACACAGTCCAAGCACACCAAGACAGTCGTGAAGAGGTTACGACAAAACCTATTCCCCCCCAGGAGACTGAAAATATTTGGCATGGGTCCTCAGATCCTCAAAAGATTTTATAGCTGCACCATCGAGAGCATCCTGATGGGTTGCATCACTGCCTTGTATGGCAATTGCTCGGCCTCCGACCGCAAGGCACTACAGAGGGTAAGCACTACAAATGGCTACCCAGACTATTTGCCCCCCCTCCCCTACTGCTACTTTCTGTAATTATCTATGCACAGCCACTTTAACAACCCTACCTGCATGTACATAATTACCTCAATTACCTCGACACCGGTGCCCCCGTACATTGACACATTGACTCTGAACCGGTACCCCCTGTATACAGCCACGCTATTGTTATTTACTGCTGCTGTTTAATTATTTGTTTTTCTTATCTCTTACTTTTTTTCCTAGGTATTTTCTTAAAACTGCATTGTTGATTAAGGGTTTGTAAGTAAGCATTTCACTGTAAGGTCTACACCTGTTGTATTCGCGCATGTAACAAATCAAATTTGATTTGAAACACCAGAGCAGCCCCTCAGGCAGGGTGCTTGTGTTGCCCAATAGCCTGCTGGAATAAGCTACTGGGGATGAGGTCATAATTACAATCACTGAATTAAATATTAATAATATGTATACGAACTGAATATGCGTGGAAATATTTGGTCAATCATATTTCACAAATACCGGAGCATGTGAGTTCAAATATACTTTTTATACTTCATAATAAAAGCCCAGCTGGAATCATGAAAACAACTGCCTTCCAACCTTGGCACAGAATATTTATACATTTGTCCTTCTTACGTCATACTCATAGTAACTCCTCTTAATGGCTCATCACCTCTGGCATTTAGCTACCGTTATCATATTGCCTTTATATTAGGACATGGAACTTGTAGAGTCTCACAAAAATAGTTTCATGCATGTAGGACCATAGCAACAGACCTTGGCACTCTACAGGATTAACCAATACATGACATCCTGCTGACTCCACTGAAAGGGGAACCCCTGTTCTGGAAAAGACCGAAGAGGTGTAACCATAGTTGGCCATAACAGTTTCAAGAATAACCACGTGCATGTCTAATGGTGTCCAATGACAGAGTGCACTAGTTTTGCTGGCTCCTTCTGAAATAAATAATTGCCACATATGTACTGAAAAATTCTGAAAAATCCTCTGGGGCTAAATAGCCCCACACCCCAAAATCCAACTCAGTACAAGTCCCTTCCCAGAGCTAGAAAGAAAAATAAGATCCCTCCTCAAGCCAATTATCGTTCACCATACAGTGTAAAAGCATATGCATGCATTTCTCAGCCTTGCCTGAGAGTTATAGTTATCCTTTTAAGGATCCGACCCTCAATTTTCACCTAAAATGACATACCCAATGTAGTATCTGGGATCTACATCTGTTTATATTAGTTACTATGCTGTTACTAAGCAGTGATGTGTTACGACAGTGTACGTTACTACACCTAATAGGAAATGCACATGCGCACTAGTGTGCCCGGGAAACTGTAGAGCAGGAGAGGTTTTGACTAAACGAAAACTAACTGTACTCCGTCTCCTGCCTTGTTATTTCTCCACAACACAAATATTACAGTGGCGACGAGGTGATTAAACTTCTTTAACGGACATTGCTTGAAGGGAAGAATGTTGCGTGAGTAATGAAACTCAAAATAATTACGTAATTCGTCAGTTATTTTTTTTATTTTCTTTCGCCAGTAAAAAAAGGCTAAGCACTGCTAGCAGGTACAGTGTTCAGGAGCTGCCAAGTAGCAAGACTATTGGAGTCCAGAATAGCGACACTGCCCTCTGGTGGTTAAATAAAATAAAAATAAAAACTGTCATTGAACCCATTGATATTAGGCGATCTCAGTGGAGAAATATTGTCAAGAAAAAAAAAAAAGGAAGAAGGAACGTAACACGGTGTGTACATTATTACAAATGAGTGCAGTGAACGAAGTAATTGCAGAAACTTCTGAAGTGAAGAATTAGAAGACAATTAAGGAATACAAGGAATAAGGAAACTGAACAATTAACTGTGAAAATGGCAACCATTGGTCGAGTACCAGAGTTTGAGGCTACAAAAGAGGATTTTGATTCCTATTTGGAGCGTTTTGAGCGTTGGCTGGCTGCAAATGAAATCAAAGATGAAAAGAAAGCAGACGTATTTCTCAGTGTTTTGGGTCCAACTGAGTATGGATTGCTGAAAGGTCTCATTGAACCAATAAAAGCAGTGGAGTTGAACTATGCAGAACTGACTGAAACTCTTTCAAGGCATTTCAAGCCTAAGCCAATTCTCATTGCAGAACGTTTCAGATTTTACCAACGTCACCAGAGTCAAGGGGAAACCGTGGCTGACTACATCCTTGCTTTGAAAAGGCTGGCAAGTACATGTGAGTTTGCACAATTTCTTGATGATGCTCTTCGAGACAAGTTTGTATGTGGTCTCACAGGTGAAGCATATCACAGAAGGCTTCTGTCAGAGAAGGACCTGACTTTTCGGAAAGCCTGTGATATCGCACTTGGACTCGAGCTTGCCCACAGGGATACTATTGAGCTATCGGGATATGCAGAACGTCAGAAAGGTGTTCACAAGGTCAGTGATGCACGTGGTGAAAAAGGCTCACAAAAGTCACACTTTTCTCAGTCCCGTCCTCAAGGTTACACAAGAACAAAGCAGCCCACATCTCAATGGTCTAAGCCAAGTTGCTACAGATGTGGGGGAGATAATCATCAGCACAGTGAATGTCGATTCCAAAATGTAAAGTGCCACAATTGTGGAAAGGTTGGACATTTACAGAAAGTGTGTAAAGCCTCAAAACGCACAGCAAGAGCGCACAAAGTACTGTCCACAGTGTACACAGCTCAACAACAAAAAGATGGAATCTATCTCAACATGGAGTTAGCGGGAAAACCGGTAAAAATGCAGCTGGACACCGGAGCGTCTGTATCTCTGGTTCCAGAGAGACTCTACAAAGAAAAACTGAAAGAGTGCCCTCTTCAGCCAGCGTCCATCCGCCTTTCTTCATACACTGGTGATACTATTCCTGTGTTAGGGCAGATCCAGGTACCAGTCCGGTATGAGGGGAAGGAGTGGACGCTACCGCTTGTCATTGTTAAAGGAGAAAAATCAGCCTTGCTAGGCAGAAACTGGCTACAAAAGATCAAGTTGAACTGGGGAGAAATCTTCAGTCTGAGAAAGGACAAACCAGTGAGTCAAGCTACACTCACTAACATGCTGGAGAAGCACAAAGAACTTTTCAAAGATGGCTACGGCGAAATACAAGACTTCACAGCAAAAGTCAGAGTGCAAGAAGGAACCAAGCCTATCTTTCACAAACCACGTCCAGTTCCCTATGCTCTTAAGGAAGCAGTAGAGAAGGAACTGGACCGCCTACAGAAGAATAACATAATCACGAAAGTAGCGAGGAGCGACTGGGCCGCTCCGATTGTTGTAGTCCCAAAGAAAGACAAGACCGTCAGAATGTGTGGTGACTACAAGGTCACAGTAAATCGCTGCATACTACCAGAGGAATATCCACTACCAAACGCTGAAGATCTGTTTGCCACTCTAGCTGGTGGGAAGGTTTTCAGTAAGCTGGACCTGGCATTCGCTTATCAGCAACTGAAGCTGGATCCGGAGTCAGAACAGTATCTGACCATCAATACACACAAGGGGCTATTCAGATTCAATCGCTTGGCCTATGGAATCTCGACAGCTCCAGCGATATTCCAACACACAATGGATCAGATCTTGGACGGTATAGACAACGTTGTGTGCTTCATGGACGACATCCTCGTGTCAGCACCAACCATTGGAGAGCACCTTGTAGTGCTGGACAAAGTGATGTCAAGACTGGAGAAATACGGAGTGAGAATGAAACGCAGCAAGTGTGAGTTCCTCCAGGACTCAGTGGAGTATCTCGGATACAAGATTGATGCACAAGGCCTGCACCCAACCAACAGCAAGGTGGAAGCAATCGTAAACGCACCAGCACCCACAAATATCTCAGAGCTGAGGTCATTTTTGGGGCTCCTGAACTATTACGGAAAGTTTGTGGCAAACTTGTCCACATTGTTGCATCCGCTTCACCAACTGCTGCAGGCCGATACAAAGTGGAATTGGTCCCCACAATGCGAAGAAGCATTCAAGACTTGCAAACAGCGTCTGCTAAAGAGCAAGTGGCTTGCCCACTACAACACAGAGATGAAGCTGAGACTCGCGTGTGATGCATCTCCATACGGAGTAGGAGCCGTCATCTCACATGTTCTATCGTCAGGTGAAGAACACCCTATTGCATTTGCATCACGGACTCTGTCACCAAGTGAGAGAAATTATGCTCAAATTGAGAAGGAAGCCCTGAGCATAATATTCGGAGTGAAGAAGTTTCACAAATACCTGTACGGAAGGAAGTTCCAACTGCTGACAGATCACAAGCCTCTGTTGGCCATCCTTGGACCAAAATCAGCTATACCAACCCTTGCTGCACTTCGAATGCAACGTTGGGCTCTGATATTGTTAGCCTACGACTACGAGATTGAGTACAGACGATCCAGTGATCACGCAAATGCAGATGCACTATCAAGACTACCATGCAATAGTGACTCCGACAGTGAAGATGATAGAGCAGTCTTCCAGATCTCTCTCATTGACGAACTGCCCATATCTGCTTCAGACATAGCAGAGGAAACAAGGAAAGATCCAGTGCTTTCCAAAGTCTTGGACTTAACATTAGGAGGTTGGCCAAACTTCGTAAATGACGATAACCTTCGTCCATTCATCGACAAGAAAGACCAGTTGTCCACTGATCAAGGATGTGTTCTGTGGGGATCAAGGGTGGTGGTACCTCAAAAATTCCAGAGGAGACTGCTATCTGACCTGCATGAGGGACATCCAGGGATCACTCGAATGAAAGCACTCGCTCGCAGTTATCTGTGGTGGCCTGGACTGGATCAGGACATTCAACAGCATGTAGGCCACTGCTCACCTTGTGAAGCTGTTCGCAACAAGCCTGCTGCTGCACCTCTTCATCCATGGTCCTGGGCTGCGACACCTTGGGAACGCATCCATGTGGATTACGCCGAGATTGACAAGCAACATTTCCTTGTTGTCGTCGATGTCCATTCCAAGTGGATGGAAGTGTTCCCTACTCAACTGACCACAGCTGAGAAGACCATCAATCTTCTCAGACACCTGTTCGCATCCTTTGGACTAGTCAAGGAGCTCGTATCGGACAATGGCCCTCCTTTCACGTCAAACGATTTTTAAATGTTTCTCAAGAACAATGGGGTAAGGCACATCCGGTCACCACCTTACCATCCGGCATCAAACGGAGCAGCGGAAAGATCCGTGCAAACCTTTAAGAAGGCCTGGACTAAACTCGAGGTTCAGTCTGTGCCCACCCACCTAAGGCTTCCCCGGTTCCTGTTTACTTACCGCAACACACCACACACAGTAACGGAATGTACACCAGCTGAACTGTTTCTGAGACGCCAACCACGTACCCGCCTGACATTGTTGAAACCAGACTTGTCAAGCACTGTGGCAAAGCACCAGCTACAGCAGAAGAAAGCTCATGACAGACACTCAAAGACTGTCAGAGGATTCAAAGAGGGAGAGAGGGTGATGGTACGTGATTTCAGACACCCCAAGAGCCTGTGGAACTCAGGTGTGATCTTGCAACGCAAAGGACCTTTGACTTACCAAGTCCAAATTGGTCATCGCCAGGTCAACGTTCATGTGGATCATCTGCTACGGTCCAACGCCCCAGCAGAGACACGCCGAGAGAACAATAACGACCCCCAGGACTATTCTCCTGACTGTGGACGTACGGGAGAGACAGAGCCTGACCTTCCACCCGAACCTGGCCCACTACCGGAAGCCCAGGAGGAGCGGAGATATCCTATTCGACAGCGAAAGGCACCTCAAAAGCTTGACCTATGAGTTGAGCTGTTTAAGGTAACAGACAGTAAAACAAACAAACACTTTAAGATGTCCTAGATAAAAGGAAAGAAAAAGGACATTACCTGGGTTAGTTATTAGGACACAAACTCCATCTTCGGGGCAGAATAATCCCCTGGATTTGTGCTGGGCTCTGAAAAGTCTGCTTCAACCCAGTAGTTGAAAAATGTTAAGAATGCATTGTTCAGATATTGCATTAGTAGTTCCCTAATATATTTACCTTGTTCTCTGGGAGTTAAACACTATGGGGGAGGAGTGTAGTATCTGGGATCTACATCTGTTTATATTAGTTACTATGCTGTTACTAAGCAGTGATGTGTTACGACAGTGTACGTTACTACACCTAATAGGAAATGCACATGCGCACTAGTGTGCCCGGGAAACTGTAGAGCAGGAGAGGTTTTGACTAAACGAAAACTAACTGTACTCCGTCTCCTGCCTTGTTATTTCTCCACAACACAAATATTACACCCAAATCTAACTGCCTGTAGCTCAGGACCTGAAGCAAGGATATGTATATTCTTGATACCATTTGAAAGGAAACACTTTTAAGTTCGTAGAAATGTGAAATTAATGTAGGAAAATATAACACATTAGATCTGGTAAAAGATAATACAAAGAAATTGTATTTTTATTTTTTTACTTCTTATGGATCCCTTCGCGTGCCACATACCAACACATGAAAATCAGATTTCAACCAGGCAGGTGCTACACAAATGTCAGAAATAACGATATAATTCATGCCTTACCTTTGAAGATCTTCTTTTGTTGGCACTCCAAAATGTCCCATAAACATCACAAATGGTCCTTTTGTTCAATAAATTCCTTCATTATATTCCCAAAATGTCCATTTATTTGGCGCGTTTGATTCAGAAATACACTGGTTCCAACTCGCCCAACATGCCTACAAAGTATCTAATAAGTTACCTGTAAACTTGGTCCAAACATTTCAAACAACTTTCCTAATCCAAATTTATGTATCCTAAAACGTAAATAATTGATACAATTTAAGACGGGATAAACTGTGTTCAATACCGGACGAAAACAGCGTGAGGCACGCTCCAGGTCGGCGCACCAAAACAGTAGAGTGCACCTGGAGTGACACATGAAAACAACAGGACTACTTCTTCATTTCTCAAAGGAAAAACATCAACCAATTTCTAAAGACTGTTGACATCTAGTGGAAGCCATAGGAACTGCAAGCATATTTCTATTAAAAAGGGATTACTATAGAAAATGAATGGAAAACTCCCTGGGAAAAAATTCCCTGGATGGATTGTGCTCGGGGTTTCGCCTGCCAAATCAGTTCTGTTATACTCACAGACATTATTCAAACAGTTTTCTATCCAAATCTACTAATAATATGCATATCCTAGCTTCTGTGCCTGAGCAGCAGGCAGTTTACTTTGGGCACGCTTTTCATCCGGACGTGAAAATACCACCCCCTATCCCAAAGAAGTTTTAATCATCTTTGAAATGTAAGAGAAAGGCCACAATGTACTATTCCAGGTTAGGCGCAATTTAGATTTTGGCCACTCGATGGCAGCAGTGTATGTGCAAATTGTTTGACTGATCCAATGAACCATTGCATTACTGTTATGCCCAAATGTGCCTATTTGGTTTATTGATACATTTTCAAGCAAATAACTGTGCACTCTCCTCAAACAATAGCATGGTATTCTTTCACTGTAATAGCTACTGTAAATTGGACAGTGCAGTTAGATTAACAAGAATTTAAGCTTTCTGCCCATATCAGAGATGTCTATGTCCTGGTAAATTGTCTTGTTACTTATAACCTCACGCTAATCACATTTGCCTAAATTAACTCAACCGTCCATCGAGGGGGGGGGGGCAATGGTCCCGTGGTGAAGGCAAAAAAGCGCCTCTTTAACCTCAGCTTGTCATCTAAACCCTTAAACTTTTACAGATGCACAATTGAGAGTATACCTCTGTACGGCAACTGCACTGCCCACAACCGGAGGGCTCTCCAGATGGTGGTGCGGTCTGCACAATACATCACCGGGGGCAAAATACCTGCTCTCCAGGACACCTACAGCACCCGATGTTACAGGAAGGCCAAAAAGATAATCAAGGACAACAACCACCCGAGCGCCACTGCCTGTTCACCCCGCTACCATCCAGAAGGCGAGGTCAGTACAGTTGCATCAAAGCTGGGACCGAGAGACTGAAAAACAGCTTCTATCTCAAGGCCATCAGACTGTTAAATAACCATCACTAGCACAGAGAGGCTGCAGCCTACATACAAATAATTGAAATCATTGGCCACTTTAATAAATGGAACACTAGTCACTTTAATAATGTCATTTCAATAATGTTTACATATCTTGCATTACTCATCTCATATTTATATACTGTATTCTATACTATCTACTGTATCTGAGTCTATGCCGCTCTGACATTGCTCATCCATATATTTATATATTCTTAATTCCATTACTTTATGTGTGTATTGGGGATTTGTTGTGAAATTGTTAGATATTACTTGTTAGAAATTGCTGCACTGTCGGAACTAGAAACACAAGCATTTTCGCTACACCCTCAATAACATCTGCTAAACACATGTATGTGACCAATAAAATGTGATTTGATACTAAAGGACACCAATAAGAAGAAGAGACTTGCTTGGGCCAAGAAACACGAGCAATGGGCATTAGACCGGTGGAAATCTGTCCCTTGCACTAATGTCCAAATTTGAGATTTTTGGTTCCAGCTGCCGTGTCTTTGTGAGACGCAGAGTAGGTGAACGGATTATCTCTGCATGTGTGGTTCTCTGGTGATTTAGTGGTGACACTGTTGGAGATTTTTTGGAATTCAAAGCACGCTTAACCAGCATAGCTACCACAACATTCTGTAGCGATACGCCATCCCATTTGGTTTGCGTTAGTGGGACTATCATTTGTTTTTCAACAGAAGAATGACCCAAAACACTTCCAGGCTATGTAAGGCTATTTGATCAAGAAGGAGAGTGATGGAGTGCTGCATCAGTTGACCTGGCCTCCACAATCACCTGACCTCAACCCAATTGAGATGGTTTAGGATGAGTTGGAGCGCAGAGCGAAGGAAAAGCAGCCAACAAGTGCTCACTATACAGGGAGGCAGGTAGCCTAGTGGTTAGAGCAGGGGTGTCAAACTCATTCCACGGAGGGCCTAGTGTCTGCAGGTTTTTGGTTTTTCCTTTCAATAAAGCCCTAGACAACCAGGTGTGGGGAGTTCCTAACTAATTAGTGATGTTAATTCATCAATCAAGTACAAGGGAGGAGCGAAAACCCGCAGACACTCGGCCCCCCGTGGAATGAGTTTGACACCTGTGGGTTAGAGCATTGGGACCGTAACTGAAAGGTTGGTGGATCGAATCCCAGAACCGACAAGGTAAAAATCTGTCAGTCTGCCCCTGAACGAGGCAGTTCATTCACTGTTCCTAGGCTGTCATTGTAAATAAGAATTTGTTCTTAACTGACTTGCCTAGTTAAATACATAAGTGGAAACTCCTTCAAGACTGTAGGAAAAGCATTCCAGATTACATCATGAAGCTGGTTGAGAGAGTGCAAAGCTGTCATCAAGGCAAATGGTGGCTACTTTAAAGAATAAAATATATTTTGTTTTGTTTAACACTTTTTTAGTTACTACACGATTCCATGTGTGTTATTTCATAGTTTTGATGTCTTCACTGTTATTCTACAATGTAGAATACAGTACAAATAAAGAAAAACCGTTGAATGAGTAGTTGTGTCCAACTCCTGACTGGTACTGTATATATGAGAAAGTCTCAAAGATAGAGGACCAGAATGGAACTAGTGTAGGGTGTTGGGCATGACCAGTACATGTGATACAGAGTGTCGGGTGCCTGATGGTATCTAGAGCAGGTTGGGTCTATATCTGGATACAATCTGGGAAGTCTACTCCTGCAAAAGTGTAGGCAAAGAAATACTTTAAACTGTAGTAACCCATGTCTAATGCAGATAGTGGATGAGTGTATCCTGTCACTTGCAGAATGCCAGGTGATATTGTAAATCTCGCTTCGAAAATCTTAACCCATGAATGCTTTACATGGTCAAGAGTGGGTCTAGCAATATTCTGAATAATGTCATATAGTTTAGAAATGTGCCCCTGTACATAGGGATTTAGCATAAAACATGGAATATCTGGGAGAATCCTCCCCGAATGAGAGGCTGCACTAACCCCTAGTACACACTTACACAGCATACTGATAATAGCTTACCTAGAGAGATTGAGCCTCAACAGAACATATCCAAATATATATACAGTGCCTTCAGATCCCTTGACTATTTCCACATTTTGCTACGTGACAGCCTTATTCTAAAATGGATTGAATAAAAAAATCCTCAATCTACACACAATAATAATGATACCACATCAGTCACCGGCTTCATCAATAAGTGCATTGATGACAAGTCCCAACAGTGACCGTACTTACATACCCCAACCAGAAGCCATGGATTACAGGCAACATCCACACTGAGCTAAATGGTAGAGTTGCCGCTTTCAAGGAGCGGGACTCTAACCCAGAAGCTTATAAGAAATACCGCTATGCCCTCTGACGAACCATCAAATAGGCAAAGCATCAGTACTGGACTAAGATCGAATCCTACTACACAGGCTCTGACGCTCGTCAGATGTGGCAGGGCTTGCAAACTATTACAGACTACAAAGGGAAGCCCAGCCGCGAGCTGCCCAGTGACACGAGCCTACAAGACGAGCTAAATTACTTCTATGCGCGCTTCGAGGCAAGTAACACTGAAGCATGCATGAGAGCACCAGCTGTTCCGGACAACTGTGTGATCATGCTCGCCTTAGCCGAGTAAGACCTTTAAACAGGACAATATTCACAAGGCCGCAGGGTCAGATGGAGTACCAAGACGGTCAATGCATGCTCAGAGTACACAACAGGCAAGTGGTCAATACACCACGGTGCCCTGAAAGCTCAACACTAAGCTAAGGACCCTGGAACTAAACACCTCCCTCTGCAATTGGATCCTAGACTGGGCCGCCCCCAGGTGGTAAGGGTAGGCAACAACACATCTGGCACGCTGATCCTCAACAAAGGGGAGGGGGGGGGGCCCTCAGGGGTGCGTGCTTAGTTCCCTCCTTTATTCCCTGTTCACCCACCACTGCGTGGCCAAGCACGACTCCAACACCATCATTACGTTTGCCGACGACACAGCGGTGGTAGGCCTGATCACCGACAACGTTGGGACAGCCTATAGGGAGGTCGTCAGAGACCTGGCAGTGTTGTGCCAGGACAACAACTTCTCCCTCAATGTAATGAAGACAAAGGAGATGGTCGTTGACTACAGGAAAAGGAGGGCTGAGCATGCCCCCATTCTCATCAATGGGGCTGTAGTGGAGTTATCACCAACAAACTCTCAGGGCCCAAACACACCAAGACAGTCTTGAAGAGGTTATGACGAAGCCTATTCCCCCTTAGGAGACTGAAAAGATTTGGCATGGGTCCTCAGATCCTCAAAAAGTTATACTGCTGCACCATCGAAAGCATCCTGACCAGTTGCATCACCTCCTCGCATGGCAACTGCTCGGCCTCAAGGCGCTACAGAGGGTAGTGCGTACGGCCCAGTCTTCCTGCCATCCAGGACTTGTGTCAGAGGAATGCCCTAAAAATTAACAAAGACTCCAGCCACCCTAGTCACAGACTGTTCTCTGCTATCACATGGCAATTGGTACTGGAGCGCCAAGTCTAGGTTCAAAAGGCTTAACAGCTTCTACCCCCAAGCCATAAAACTCCTGAACAGCTAATAACACCCAGACTATTTACATTGACCCCCCCTTTTTTATGCTGCTGCTCACTGTTTATCATCTATGCACATTCACTCTACCCCTACTTGAACAAATTACCTCGACTAACATGTAGCCCCGCACATTGACTCGGTACTGGCACCCCCTTTATTTTTCCTCGCTATTGTTATTTTATTGTTGCTCTTTAATTTTCTTAACTCACATTTTTCTTTAAACTGCATTGTTGGTTAAGGGCTTGTAAGTAAGCATTTCACTGTAAGGTCTACACCTGTTGTAGTCGGCGCATTTGACAAGTACAATTTAATTTGAATGACAAAGAGAAAACAGGTTGAGAAATGTTTGCAAATGTATTGAAAATAAAAAACAGAAATACCTTATTTACATAAGTATTCAGAGCCTTTGCTATGAGACTCAAAATTGAGCTCAGGTGCATCATGTTTCCTTTGATCATCATTGAGATGTTTCTACAACTTGATTGGAGTCCACCTGTGGTAAATTCAATTGTTTGGACATGACTTGGAAACGCACACACCTATCTATATAAGTTCCCACAGTTGACAGTGCATGTCAGAGCAACAACTAAGCCATGAGGTCGAAGGAATTGTCCATAGAGCTCCGAGACAGGATTGTGTTGAGGAACAGATCTGGGGACAGGTACCAACAACATTTCTGCAGCATTGAAGGTTCCCAAGAACAGTGGCCTCCCTCATTATTAAATGGATGAAGTTTGGAACCACCAAGACTCTTCCTAGACCAAACTGAGCAATTGGGGGAGAAGGGTTTTAAGTTAGGGAGGTGGCCAAGAACCCAATGGTCACTCTGACAGAGTTCCAGAGTTCCTTTGTGGAGATGGGAGAACCTTCCAGAAGGACAGCCATCTCTACAGCACTCCAGAAAGCAGGCTTTTATGGTAGAATGGCCAGACGGAAGTCACTCCTCATTAAAAGGCACGACAGCCCACTTGGAGTTTGCCAAAAGGCACCTAAAGGTCTCTTAGACCATGAGAAACAAGATTTTTTTTCTTCCCTTACCTACCCACCCACAACTTATCTAACTAGCACCAACTGGCGCACTAACCCAAAATACAGGGGGTGGTCCGCCCAGGTCTTTCCTAGTGTGCATAGACATAGTACACACTACAGGTATACAGTGGGGAGAACACGTATTTGAAACACTGCCGATTTTGCAGGTTTTCCTACTTATAAAGCATGTAGAGGTCTGTAATTTTAATCATAGGTACACTTCAACTGTGAGAGACGGAATCTAAAACAAAAATCCAGAAAATCACATTGTATGATTTTTAAGTAATTCATTTGCATGACATAAGTATTTGATACATCAGAAAAGCAGAACTTAATATTTGGTACAGAAACCTTTGTTTGCAATTACAGAGATCATACGTTTCCTGTAGTTCTTGACCAGGTTTGCACACACTGCAGCAGGGATTTTGGCCCACTCCTCCATACAGACCTTCTCCAGATCCTTCAGGTTCGGGGCTGTCACTGGGCAATACGGACTTTCAGTTCCCTCCAAAGATTTTCTATTGGGTTCAGGTCTGGAGACTGGCTAGGCCACTCCAGGACCTTGAGATGCTTCTTACGGAGCCACTCCTTAGTTGCCCTAGCTATGTGTTTCGGGTCGTTGTCATGCTGGAAGACCCAGCCACAACCCATCTTCAATGCTCTTACTGAGGGAAGGAGGTTGTTGGCCAAGATCTCGCGATACATGGCCCCATCCATCCTCCCCTCAATACGGTGCAGTCGTCCTGTCCCCTTTGCAGAAAAGCATCCCCAAAGAATGATGTTTCCACCTCCATGCTTCACGGTTGGGATGGTGTTATTGGGATTGTACTCATCCTTCTTCTTCCTCCAAACACGGCGAGTGGAGTTTAGACCAAAAAGCTCTATTTTTGTCTCATCAGACCACATGACCTTCTCCCATTCCTCCTCTGGATCATCCAGATGGTCATTGGAAAACTTCAGACGGGCCTGGACATGCGCTGGCTTGAACAGGGGGACCTTGCGTGCGCTGCAGGATTTTAATCCATAATGGCGTAGTGTGTTACTAATGGTTTTCTTTGAGACTGTGGTCCCAGCTCTCTTCAGGTCATTGACCAGGTCCTGCCGTGTAGTTCTGGGCTGATCCCTCACCTTCCTCATGATCATTGATGCCCCACGAGGTGAGATCTTGCATGGAGCCCCAGACCGAGGGTGATTGACCGTCATCTTGAACTTCTTCCATTTTATAATAATTGCGCCAACAGTTGTTGCCTTCTCACCAAGCTGCTTGCCTATTGTCCTGTAGCCTATCCCTTACACAGCTCTCTGGTCTTGGCCATTATGGAGAGGTTGAAGTCTGTTTGATTGAGTGTGTGGACAGGTGTCTTTAATACAGGTAACGAGTTCAAACAGGTGCAGTTAATACAGGTAATGAGTGGAGAACAGGAGGGCTTCTTAAAGAAACTAACAGGTCTGTGAGTTCGGAATTCTTACTGGTTGGTAGGTGATCAAATACTTATGTCATACAATAAAATGCAAATTAATTACTTAAAAATCATACAATGTGATTTTCTGGATTTTTGTTTTAGATTCCATGTACCTATGATAAAAAATTACAGACCTCTACATGCTTTGTAAGTAGGAAAACCTGCAAAATCGGCAGTGTGTCAAATACTTGTTCTCCCCACTGTATGTATACCCGCAGGCCTCTTGCCTAAGCACTTCCAAGGTGCCTTCCCCTTCCCCTCTGTGAACAAATGAAACTGAATAATACAAACTTAATGTGAACAATTTCACTAATCAAAAACACAGTCCTATGGCATACACAAACGTCAGCAGGACCGGCAACAAAATATTTTACAAAAATTCATACAGACCAACAACAAAACACAGGACATACCAAGAAGCTCTCTCTGAGCAACAACCAACACAGGACATACCAAGAAGCTCTCTGAGCAACAACCAGCACAGGACATACCAAGAAGCTCTCTCTGAGCAACAACCAACACAGGACATACCAAGAAGCTCTCTCTGAGCAACAACCAACACAGGACATACCAAGAAGCTCTCTCTGAGCAACAACCAACACAGGACATACCAGGAAGCTCTCTCTGAGCAACAACCAACACAGGACATACCCAGAAGGGGCAGCTCATGACTGAAGGGCAGCTCATGACTGAAGGGCAGCTCATGACTGAGAGGTAGCTCATGACTGAAGGGCAGCTCATGACTTAAGGGCAGCTCATGACTGAGGGGTAGCTCATGACTGAGGGGTAGCTCATGACTCACTGATGGCTCTGGCAGGTCATGGCTGACTGACAGCTCTGGCAGGTCATGGCTGACTGACAGCTCTGGCAGGTCATGGCTGACTGACGACTCTGGCAGGTCATGGCTGACTGACGACTCTGGCAGGTCATGGCTGACTGACGACTCTGGCAGGTCATGGCTGACTGACGACTCTGGCAGGTCATGGCTGACTGACGACTCTGGCAGGTCATGGCTGACTGACGACTCTGGCAGGTCATGGCTGACTGACGACTCTGGCAGGTCATGGCTGACTGACGACTCTGGCAGGTCATGGCTGACTGACGACTCTGGCCGGTCATGGCTGGCGGGCGGCTCTGGCGGCTCCTGACTGGCGGGCGGCTCTGGCGGCTCCTGACTGGCGGGCGGCTCTGGCGGCTCCTGACTGGCGGGCGGCTCTGGCGGCTCCTGACTGGCGGGCGGCTCTGGCGGCTTCTGACTGGCGGGCGGCTCTGGCGGCTCCTGACTGGCGGGCGGCTCTGGCGG